>NW_027467731.1:134329-139329 GCF_046742065.1 Oratosquilla oratoria
GATACTCTGCTCGCAGTTCCTGGAGTAGCGATTCCTTCGCCTGTAGTTCTTCCTTCAAGTAGGATAGCCTATCTTGAGGGCTGATTCTCCGACTGTTGGCCTGGCGACGATATGTGAATTTTGGTAGGAGTCCATGTTGTATACATGATTTCAAGAAGTCTCCAGCGACAATGGCGTTGTTGAGTTCATACTAAAGCTTTAGTTTCTCTCGTGAACAAGTTTCTATGGTGGTTCCAAATAGCTGAGAAGGTGGCCAAAAGACAGTTGGTACGGTTTTCTCTTTCTTAATTTCTCCAATACGCATTTCGACCTTACTCGGTCATCCTCAGGGAGGGAGTTATAATGGTTGGTGAATACATTGGTTTATATACAGGCCGTACATTGGTCGAACATTGGGAGAGGTCAATTTCGTGTAGCCGTGATCCGTAGCGCTGCGTACATGGAATTAGCAACTTTCTTGTGGATTGTGGAAAGGGGTGTTATTGTTTGTGTTATGTGCGTCTACTGCTTGGGAGTGTGGTGGTGGGCACGGCCTGTATATAAACCTTCCGGAAATCGAAATAGAAGGATACAAGTTTTTTCACAAGGATAGGGTTGGCAGGAGTAGGGGAGGAGTAGCACTTTTCGTTGAAAATACAATAAACTGTATTATCAATAACTCGATTAAGGAAGAGGACAGTGAGGAATTTACTTGGGTAGAGATTATAGGCAAGAATAGGAAAGTTATTATTGACGTCCTGCATAGACCTCCTAACCTCAACATTGAGCAGACTGATCCCCTGATTCATTAAATTCGCAGAGCGTCCCAGTACAAAAACGTTGTGATCATGGGAGATTTTGATTATAGAAACATTGACTGGGAAATTTTAGTAGGAGATCAGGAAGCGAAAAAAAATTCTTAGATGTGGTGCAGGATAATTTCCTAAGACAAATGATTACCTATCCTACGAGGGGAGAAAATTCTCTGGACTTACTTTTAACGAATAATAAGCACCTAATGAGTAACGTAAAAGTGGGAGATATTTTAGGCTCTAGCAATCATCAAGAAATAAGATTTAATATTATTTGGGAAGAATTAAAAACTACGAATAACGTCCAAATACCAGATTTCAGAAGAGCAAAATTTGGCAGCATAAAAACCTATTTGAAATTGAATATAAAATATCATACGGACGTTTCAGGCATTATCAGGGGTCAGGTCATGACCAAGGGTTGGGTCACGGAGGGTAATATGCATACGTTGGGTCAGGTTACTTAGGAGGCGGGGGCTCAACAGCCAGGTCAGCGATTTGGATGAAATGTATACCAATCTAACTGATTTAATCATAAATGCAGAAAATACATTTATCCCCTTGAAGTCAATACGGAAGAATAGTAATACTCCCAAATGAATGATAGACAGATTGAAACATGAGATTGGAATGAAAAGAGGACTTAACGTAAAAATAAAAAACGGGGAAACACACCTTAGATCAAGATATAACGAAATGGCAAAGCTGGTTAAAAAGAATACCAGAGGGAAGGAAGATCACTTATTACGGCGATCCGAATTCCTGTTTTACTCAAGGACACCGTACAGGAAATTTACGGATAGCCGAGTACAGCGGGTTCGAACCCTGCATGCAACTGTCATAAAAATTATCGGTTTGATGTCGCTGCCATTAGCGTATTTCTCTCATAGTTACAATGGCGATAAGCGTGAAAGGGGTTCGTCCTGGTCCTTACCCCATACCACTGGTGGGCTGGTCCTTGAGTAAAACAGGAATTCGGATCGCCGTAATAAGTGATCTTCCTTCCCTCAGGAATCAGTTCGATTCCAGGTTTCAAGGATATTATAGCCTCTGTGGTGTAGTGGTCTAGGGCACCGTACAGGTAATTTACGTAAAGCCGAGTACAGTGGGTTCGAACCCTCCATGCAACTGTCATAAAAACTATCGATATATATATATATATATATATATATATATATATATATATGTATATATTATATATGTATGTATGTATATATACATATCCATATATGTGTGTGTGTGTGTGTGTGTGTGTGTGTGTGTGTGTGTGTGTGTGTGTGTGTGTGTGTGTGCGTGTGCGCGTGCGCGTGCGCGTGTGCGTGTGCGTGTGCGTGTGCGTGTGCGTGTGTGTGTGTGTGTGTGTGTGTGTGTGTGTGTGTGTATTCACCTCGGATCTGCTGCAGTCTCTGTCGAGTGTGTGTGTGTGTGTGTGTGTGTGTGTGTGTGTGTGTGTGTGTGTGTGTGTGTGTGTGTGTGTGTGTGTGTGTGTGTGTGTGTGTGTGTGTGTGTGTGTGTGTGTGTACACACACACATACACACAGCTCACTACTTACCTGGACGCTGAGGTGCCAAATAACTGAACACCTGCCTACCGGGACGCTGGGGCAACTCCTTGTCACCTGCCAACCGAGACGCTGGGGAGACCGTGCAATGATCATCTGCCTACCGGGACACTGGGTTGACCAGGACTCCATTCACTGCTAACACTCATAAGCATTCAAACATGCACTCAGCCAGTCACACATACAAACACTCATACACGCACTCACAAATGTATACAGTCAAACATACCAAAAGCTACACCCTCAAACACACAGTTGCCTACCTACCGGGACGCTGGGTTGACCAGGGACTGGACACCTGCCTACCGGGACGCTGGGGCAACCAGGGAACGATCACCTGCCTACCGGGGCGCTGGGGTGACCAAGAATCCATTCACTGCAAACAATCACAACCATTCAAACATGCACTCCGCCAGTCACACATACAAATACTCATACAGACAATCACACATGTATGCAGTCAAACATACCAAAAGGTACACCCTCAAACACACAATTACCTGCCAACCGGGACGCTGGGGTGACCAGGGACTGGACACCTGCCTACCGGGACGCTGGGGCAACTTCTTGTCACCTGCCAACCGGGACGCTGGGGCGACCGTGGAACGATCGCCTGCCCACAGGGACGCTGGGGTGACCAGGACTCCATTCACTTCAAACACTAACAAGCATTCAAACATGCACTCATGCAGTCACAAATACAAACACTCATACAGGCACTCACACATGTATGCAGTCAAACATACCAAAAGGCACACAATCTCAAACATACAGTTACCTGCCTACCGGGACGCTGGGGTGACCAGGTACTGGACACCAGCCTATCGGGACGCTGGGGCAACCCCTTGTCACCTGCCAACAGTGACGCTGGGGCAACCGTGGAACGATCACCTGCCTACCGGGACGCTGGGGTGAACAGGACTCCATTCACTGCAAGCACTAACAAGCATGTTTGAATGCTTGTGAGTGCAAACACTCATACAGGCACTCATACATATATGCAGTCAAACATACCAAAAGGAACACCCTCAAACACACAGTTACCTGCCTACCGGGACGCTGGGGTGACCAGGGACAGGACACATGCCTACCGGGACGCTGGGGCAACTCCTTGTCACCTGCCAACCGGGACGCTGGGGCAACCATGGAACGATCGCCTTCCTACCGGGACGATGGGGTGACCAGGACTCCATTCACTGCAAGCACTCACAAGTATTCAAACATGCACTCAGGCAGTTACACATACAAACACTCATACAGGCACTCAGACATGTATGCAGCCAAACATACCCAAAAGAAATACCCTCAAACACACAGTTACCTGCCTACCGGGACGCTGGGGTGACAAGGGACTGAACACCTGCCTACCGGGACGCTGGGGTGACAAGGGACTGAACACCTGCCTACCGGGAAACGCTGGGGCAACTCCTTGTCACCTGCCAACCGGGACGCTGGGGCGACCATAGAACGATCGCCTGCCTACCGGGACGCTGGGGTGACCAGGACACCATTCACTGCAAGCACTCACAAGCGTTCAAACATGCACTCAGCCAGTCACACATACACACACCCATACAAGCACTCAACATGTATGTAGTCAAACATACCAAAAAGGCACACACCTCAAACACACAGTTACCTGCCTACCGGGACGCTGGGGTGACAAGGGACTGGACACCTGCTTACCAGGACGCTGGGGCAACTCCTTGTCACCTGCCAACCGGGACGCTCGGGCAACCATGGAACGATCGCCTGCCTACCGGGACGCTGGGGTGACCAGGACACCATTCACTGTAAGCACTCACAAGCGTTCAAACATGCACTCAGAAAGTCACACATACACACACCCATACAAGCACTCACACATGTATGTAGTCAAACATACCAAAAGGCACACACCTCAAACACACAGTTACCTGCCTACCGGGACGCTGGGGTGACCAGGGACTGGACACCTGCCTACCGGGACGCTGGGGCAACTCCTTGTCACCTGCCAACCGGGACGCTGGGGCAACCATGGAACGATCGCCTGCCTACCGGGAAGCTGTGGTGTACAGGACACCATTCACTGCAAGCACTCACAAACATTCAAAAATGCACTCAGGCAGTCACACATACAAGCACTCACAAGCATTTAAACATGCACTCAGACAGTCACACAAACAAACTCTCATACAGGCACTCACACATGTATGCAGTCAAACATACCAAAAGGCACATAATCTCAAACACACAATTACCTGCCTACCGGGACGCTGTGGTGACCAGGTACTGGACACCTGCCTACCGAGACGCTTTGGCAATTCCTTATCACCTGCCAACGGGGACGCTGGGGCGACCGTGGAACGATCGCTTGCCAACCGGGACGCTGGGACGACCGTGGAACGATCGCCTGCCTACCAGGACGCTAGGGTGACCAGGAATCCATTCACTGCAAGCACTAACAAGCATTCAAACATGCACTCAGACAGTTACACATACAAACACTCATACAGGCACTCATACATGTATGCAGTCAAACATACCAAAAGGTACACCCTCAAACACACAGTTACCTGCCTACCGGGACGCTGGGGTGACTAGGTACTGGACACCTGCCTACCGGGACGCTGGGGTAACTTCTTGTCACCTGCCAACCGGGACGCTG
>NW_027467731.1:146829-164329 GCF_046742065.1 Oratosquilla oratoria
GTGGGAGGATTCAAAGATGGTGAGGAATCCCTGCGAAGATTTCTGGCTCTAGGAGGTTGGGATGTATGGGGTTAATGGAGTTAGGGCGTTTGGCAAGTTTGTAGGTAAATGTAGGTGTTTGGCTGATGATAGGGCGGAGGGAGTTTCCAGTCTTGTGTGTTTTAACATTCCCGAAGGCATACCCAAGTTTGTGGTCTCCTTCGACTAGAGGAAGTTTGGTGGTACTTGCTGTTGTGTTATTTTTTCTGATGATCTTGTTGAATTTCTTTCTCAGATCCAGGATGGGATTAGTTGTGAGGATTTTGAACTTGGTGGTGTCGTCCAGTATGGTTTTCATCTTTCCAACGTATTCTTCCTTGTCAAGTAGGACGTTGATGGAAGATTTTTCTGCCCTACGTATGACGATATTATCCTGCTCTTTCAGTTCTTTGGCTGCTCTCCGAAGAGGGGGTATGAGTATGGAGGTATTGTGGTGTCCTCTTCATTTATTAACTTCAGCGCATATTTCAGATGTTAGATTGGGGTTAGTAGTAATTTTTTTCTTTTTTTTTCTAGTTGGTGTATATTGTCTAGGAGCAGTTCCATTTCAATTTTCTTGTGGAAATGGTAGGGCTTGGACATGTAGTGGCAGTTGAGTCCAAGGTTAAGTAATTCAACGTGCTCTTTTGTAAGCTCAGCGCTGCTGAGATTTATGAATTGGTCCTTAGATCTCGGGATGGTGACGGGACCGCTGTATAAGTTGGCAAGTTTGCGGCCGATCCTTTTTCTAGCTTCTAGAATATGTCTATCGGACATATTTAGGAGTGCTGATTCGATGGAGGTTCTGATGTCATGCTGAATGTCTCCAATGCTATTCCATTTTGAACAGGTATCATGATACTCTGCTCGCAGTTCCTGGAGTAGCGATTCCTTCGCCTGTAGTTCTTCCTTCAAGTAGGATAGCCTATCTTGAGGGCTGATTCTCCGACTGTTGGCCTGGCGACGATATGAGAATTTTGGTAGGAGGCCATGTTATATACATGATTTCAAGAAGTCTCCAGCGACAATGGCGTTGTTGAGTTTATACTAAAGCTTTAGTTTCTCTCGTGAACAAGTTTCTATGGTGGTTCCAAATAGCTGAGAAGGTGGCCAAAAGACAGTTGGTACGGTTTTCTCTTTCTTAATTTCTCCAATACACATTTCGACCTTACTCGGTCATCCTCAGGGAGGGAGTTATAATGGTTGGTGAATACATTGGTTTATATACAGGCCGTACATTGGTCGAACATTGGGAGAGGTCAATTTCGTGTAGCCGTGATCCGTAGCGCTGCGTACATGGAATTAGCAACTTTCTTGTGGATTGTGGAAAGGGGTGTTATTGTTTGTGTTATGTGCGTCTACTGCTTGGGAGTGTGGTGGTGGGCACGGCCTGTATATAAACCTTCCGGAAATCGAAATAGAAGGATACAAGTTTTTTCACAAGGATAGGGTTGGCAGGAGTAGGGGAGGAGTAGCACTTTTCGTTGAAAATACAATAAACTGTATTATCAATAACTCGATTAAGGAAGAGGACAGTGAGGAATTTACTTGGGTAAAGATTATAGGCAAGAATAGGAAAGTTATTATTGACGTCCTGCATAGACCTCCTAACCTCAGCATTGAGCAGACTGATCCCCTGATTCATTAAATTCGCAGAGCGTCCCAGTACAAAAACGTTGTGATCATGGGAGATTTTGATTATAGAAACATTGACTGGGAAATTTTAGTAGGAGATCAGGAAGCGAAAAAAAATTCTTAGATGGGGTGCAGGATAATTTCCTAAGACAAATGATTACCTATCCTACGAGGGGAGAAAATTCTCTGGACTTACTTTTAACGAATAATGAGCACCTAATGAGTAACGTAAAAGTGGGAGATATTTTAGGCTCTAGCAATCATCAAGAAATAAGATTTAATATTATTTGGGAAGAATTAAAAACTACGAATAACGTCCAAATACCAGATTTCAGAAGAACAAAAATTGGCAGCATAAAAACCTATTTGAAATTGAATATAAAATATCATACGGACGTTTCAGGCATTATCAGGGGTCAGGTCATGATATTGTATGCATGTATTGGTTAGAAATTAAACTACATGTAGAATTAGATTAATGCGTAGTTTCTGTGTACGTCTGTGCGTGCGTGCGTGCTTTAGCGTGAGTTCCAGAGTTCTAGAAGTCGTTGTACCTGTTAATTAATTGTCATATAAATTGTAATGCGAAAGTTGAGTGAATGGGATATAGATCTTTATTACTATCAAATTTGAAGTTGTCATGTAACTGAAAGTGTGTAAATGTAAAATTCTGTATGCAAATGAATAATTAAAATGATTAGATAAATAAAAGTTAGCAACTGTTCTGTGGATCGAATCGGTGCTTGTCACGCAGCACGCCAGATTTTTGTGCGAGCTCGTCCTGTACGCATCAGTGCATTTCCGTGACTGTGGTGAAGAGTGGAAAGACGAAGTGTACCTTACTCGTACAATATATTAACTTTTTGACGTGCAGCGTTTTACTTCACCTTATTGTTAACCGAAAACAATAAATGGTGGCGCGGTGTCGAAAGTTAAGTGCTCCCCCGACCGGCCTAACCACAGCGTCTACGCCATTAGTGCATCGGCAGTGTACAAGTCTCTCTCTGCATTGTTTACAACAGAGTGAAGATCTGTGTGACCCTTTTCCAGTCTGCGCTCCTTGTGTGATCCCATATTGCATTTTCAAGCAATTCTCTGCCCTGCAAGCGGCATTCCACCATACACAAGCGCCAGTGCTATAAGGTCACCTCACCACGCTACCTCCAACCACGTTCGTCGCTACCCAAGCCATCGTTCGCATTTCCCGTCTTTCACTCTCACCGTCACCCTTCAGCTCGCACCCCCTACCCAGCTGTCAATCATTCGTACGAGTCAGCTCACCAACTACCTTACAGCATACGCGTGACTCCAATTCCCGCAAACGCGTACTTCCAGCATCATCTTCTTCCTCAAGTGGATTACGCAGTTCCAGTCTCTGCTCCACTTCTCCACTTCCAAAGTGGAATCCGGAAACCACGACCGTTTGGAAGTCTCCGCTCCAGCTTCAACCACTTCCACGAACGTCCTGTACTGTGCTTTACCCAAACCAGGTCACCAGCCCCAGCTCACGGCCTAGCTCCATGCGTGACGTCACCGTCCGCGCAAGGCACCACTCCACCTCCATCCGCTCTCCGTTCCTCACAGCGAGACCCAACGGACTCGCCTCCACTGCGACACCAACCACCTCCGCCGTCTTTGCTGAGCGCTCTACCCTCCACATCACCCACCCGACGTCGTCTCCGTTACACGACGATTCCAGTCGGTTTACTGAGCCCCTCCTCCATAAGTGCCATTCTTGAACTTAAGTTTCTAAAGCAGTTATTTATACTCGTAAAATCAGTGTTGTGTTATAACTTAGCATTGCCATACAAACAATAGTGTTACTTTTTGTTTTCTTTATGTCATTACCATTATTACTTGTATTATTTTGTGTATGTATATATTAATGTTAAATACCTTCATAATTCCTTATAACTCCAATAGATTTCTGTGTACCCTTACTAAAATCTTCCACTGTTTGCAGCAAGTTCCACTGCTCTTCCATTTCACCTGTGTGTTTCTCCATCCCTCTGTGTCTTCTCTCTACATCTCAAGACGTCTTCTTCTAGTATTTCTAAGGTAAGTGGAAAACCATTTTGGCAGTCAGTACATCCTTTATGACAGACCTTCCTTGTAATATTTTTCGTAGCCCCTCCCTCCAGAGTCTACCTTCATCCACAGACTCAACACCTTCACCTCATCCCTCCCCAAAATTCTCATCGCTACTCAGTGTGTCACTAAACGACCTTCCACCCCTACCTTTTTCTCCGTTCTCATCCCCAAGTTTAAGCCCTACCAACATGGCTTCTTCCTCAACCCAACAACCCCGTCAACTCATGACTATTGTACACGACACGGTAGACGTACCCAAATTCACAGGTTCCAATATTCCCTTCCATTCATTCCTTAACAATGTCGAAGCAGCTATTAATCGTAGAAATTGCACCACTGATGATGAAAAACTCAGTGTCCTACGCAGCTTTGTTGATCAGAACTCCGTAGCTGGAGACATCCTGCAAACAGATGCATTTCAAGAATGCAACACATATTCTACTTTTGTTGACTTAATTAAGACTCAATTTGGCCAACACACTACCCTTGGTGTTCTCACTCCCCTATATGACCTTGCCTTACAAATAAACTCTCCTCCTTATGTCAGAAAAGAAAAGGCTGCAAGACTTGCTTCAGACATAAAGGCTCGTCTAAAATCCACTCTAGCATCTTCCAACTGGGTTGATGCCGATGGAAAAATCTCCCTTAACCAGGTTGCATCCCTCTTTGCGTACTTTCGCTTTCTTTCTCTTCTCCATCCAGACACCTTAAACAAAACCAAATCCATACAGTTCACTCCAAATATGACCATCTCAACTTTGTCTCATCAGATCCAAGAGTCACCAAAGACACTGACAGACATTGATGCCCAGCCAGCCCCAATCCCCAAACCTACCTTAGCAGTTGCACATGTGTCCCGATCTGCCTCTCGGCAAAGATCCACTTTCCGTCCCAGATCCATTTCTCGACCTAGACAAAGATCCTTCTCACGTTCAACAGTTATTTGTTACTATTGCAAAACCCCAGGCCACTATGCTAACAGATGTGCTATTCGTCTCTCCACTCCTCCCGATAAAGATTGCCCTGTCCACGGTAAATGCTTCCATACGGCTGCAGAATGTCGTGTTTTGAACTCCAACCCCTCTCAACAGACTTTCTCTTCCCGTCGAAGTTCTCCTTCTTCTTCTCCTATATGACTATCTCCCTCTCCTTCTCTCAGCACAACCCCTCCTAACATGCCTCTCCCATCCCCACCACCCACCCTTCCCATTTGTACTCTTTCTAACTCTAACACATGGTCCAATGCTATTTCCATTCCTGCTATGGTTCATACCTTTCCTATATCTCTCTTCATAGATACTGGTTCTCCTGTAAATATCATAACTTCTTCCACCTTCCACAAACTCCGCCTATCCTATAAGCATGTTACAATCTTGGAACCTTCCGATCTCCAACTTACTAACGTAGATGGTGTTCCATTTCCAATTTTAGGTAAGATCCATCTTCCAATAATTCTTCATCCTAACAGTCACGAGATTCATATCCCTCTATATGTGGCTGATGTACAGTTTCCTGCAGATGTCCTTCTGGGACTAGCCACTATGCAGCAATATGGAATTAGCGTCTTTCCCCAACGCCATGGCATTGCTTACGGTCGTCATTTTATACCAGCCCTACCCTTGGCGACTACTTCTCACCCACCTTCTGCAAATCCCCCCTCCCACAGCATGCCAACTGTGTCAGTGCCCACTATTGTTGCTCCTCCTACCCCCTCTACCCAGATTCAGATAACTCAAACTGAGAGTACTTCCTCCCCTTCTCCTCTAGCTCCCACGTCCCAGGATACTGTACAATCATCATCTGAACTTTCTCTTCAGAATTCACTTCCTCCTTCTAGTGAACAGACCTTGCACAAAGTTCCCACCCGTACAAAGCGTTTGCGTTCTTCTCGCATGCCTAAATCAAGGAAAAGGAATACCAAATGTTCTCCCCCTTCTACAGAATTCTCTCCAACAGAAAGCCAGATTTCTCCTTCCTTGGATGATTTAGTAATTACCTCCTCCCCTGTCTCTGATGTGCTTTCCACAATGTGTCGCACTACTCATGCAGTGTTAACAAGACCTGTGACTCTTCCACCACATGAGTATTTCAAAGTGCAGCTTCGCATTTTCCAAGCTCCAGAATGTGATGTTCTCTGTATGCCAGAATCCACACGTGTCAAAGGCATATCACTAATTTCAGCCTTATGCACTACCTCCAAGAAAGGTCATACGTCTTTTCTTGTTGCCAATGACACTCATGCTCCCCTCCACCTCAAACTTGGTACTAACTTATGTGATTTTCTTGTGTATCCTTCAAGAGTAAAAGTCATTGATGACCAAAATTCTTCCTTGCCAGTTTGTACCATTAACTCCGATGTGCATCAGGCACAGGTTCCTATTGACGCATCTCACTTCAAAACCCTTGACTTCCCCGATGCTCAACAGGATTTAACTTCTTTATGCAATGCCTTTCGCCATGTCATTGCCTTGCCAGGTGAATCCCTAGGTTCTACAGACCTCATTCACCACCACATCCCCCTTCGTGATGGCTCTAAACCTTGCTATATTCCGGCTTATAGACTCCCGCACAGTAAGCGCAAGATTGTGGACAAGCTCATTGCAGACATGCTTGCCCAAGATATCATTGAACCTTCTATTTCCGAGTGGAATTTTCCCCTATTTGTTGTTCCCAAACCTGATGGTACATTTCGACCTGTTGTTGATTTTAGAGAGCTTAACAAAATCACTGTCCCCGAAAGAACGCCCATTCCCGTTCTCCAGGAAATCCTACATTCTGTTGGTCAGAATAATACTGTCTTTTCAACTTTAGACCTAATGTCAGGATATTTTCAAATTCCTCTTGCTCCGGAAAGCAGACCTCTAACAGCCTTCTCTACCCCTTCTGGTCATTTCCAATTCAAACGTTTGGCTATGGGTCTCACTTCTGCTCCTTCTGTCTTCACACGACTTATGCATACCGTACTTCATGGCTTAATTGGTGAAAATGTCTTCATGTATTTGGATGACATCATAATAGCTTCCAAATCTGTACCCGACCACATTCACACCCTTCAACAAGTCTTTTCTCGTCTTGCAGATGCCAACCTTAAACTTAAACTCAGCAAATGCTCCTTTCTTAAGAAAGAAATTCGTTTTCTTGGACATGTACTAACTTCTGATGGCATTCTTACGGTTCCTGATAAAGTCAAAGCTGTTGCTGACTTCCCTCGTCCAACGAACCTTGAGCACCTTCGCTCCTTCCTTGGTCTTTCAGGTTATTACCGTAGGTACATCCGCAATTATTCAAAAATTGCAGCCCCTCTTACTTCCCTACTAAAGAAAGATGTACACTTCCACTGGTCGTCTGCCCAGGAACAAGCCTTTGCAGACTTAAAGAATGCCCTTACCACTGCTCCTGTCTTAGCCTTTCCTAACTATGACTTACCCTTTATTCTCTACACCGATGCCTCATTCCAAGGTCTTGGTGCTGTCCTCATGCAAGAACAAGACACACACCTTCGCCCTATTGCCTTTACCAGCAGACTCCTTAACAAAGCTGAACGGAACTATTCTGTCACAGAAATTGAAGCTCTTGCTGTAATATATGCACTTAGACATTTTAAGGAAATCATTCTAGGCTATCCTGTCACAGTCCATACAGACCACCAGGCACTTCTTCAACTTTTCAGAGGCAAGAACTTGTCCGGGAAACTTGCTCGCTGGTTCTTGACTATTCAAGAATTCAGTCCCACCTTCTCATTTGTGCGCGGATCAGCAAACCATGTTGCAGACGCACTTTCTAGAAATGTTGCTGCTATCAATACCCTCCCTCAGCCAGTCACTCTTACTCATGCGCGTATACAAGCAGCTCAAAGATCCGACCCAATGTGGAAACGTGTGATATTCTCTCTCGAGTCAGGAGATACATCTGATCTTACAGACTTACCTACCTCCTTGGAACACTTCAGACTTGTCAATGACGTTCTTTATCACGAAACCACACTTTCCAACACGCATGAACCAAACAGACTTGTACAACAACTCGTAGTTCCTTCTGACTTAGTACCTGAAGTTCTGTTCCTTTTACATGATTCTCCACTTGCTGCACATCCAGGAAAAGACAAATGCGTTACACAGGCCAGACTTCAGTACTTTTGGCTTACGATGAGAAAGGATATCCATAACCACATTGACGCCTGTCATTCATGTGCTAGCCATAAAGGTCATATTCAAAGTAAAGTTCCAATATTGACATACCCAATCCCTAGCAAACCCTTTGATATGGTTGCAATTGACCTTCTCAAATTACCACTCACTTCTAGTGGAAACCAGTACCTGTTTGTGTGTATGGATCATTTTTCCAGATTTTGCATACTTGCACCTATCCCAGACAAGACTGCGACAACAATTGCAAAGACATTCATTGACAAAGTTATTTGCCCCTTCACTACTCCCAAAGTTCTTCTCTCTGACAATGGCACGGAATTCAACAATGAGATTCTTTCCAATATTTGCAAGTCATTTCAAATCACAAAATGTAATATTGTTGCATACCACCCCAGTTCAAATGGCCTTGTTGAACGGCAAAACAGAAAGATTCTCAATGTTCTCCGACACCTCGCTTCTGATCTCCATCTCTCCTGGGATCACCATGTCCCTATGATTCAGTCTTGCCTTAACAGTGCCATCAATAGGTCCATATCAGAGTCGCCTCACTTTGTCATCTTTGGTTCCGACAAGCGACTCCCATATGACCTTCTTGCTTCAGAAATAGGTCCCATTTACAACCTTGATGATTTTGTAAAGGTTTCACTTTCAAATTTCAGCTCTCTCTTCAAGAGAATTACTCAGTCTCTTTCTCTCGCTAAAGACGAGATGGCCCGTCTTCACAATAAAAATGCTAGAGAATCTAACATTACAATAGGTGACATTGTATATGCCCAGAACCATTCTCCATCTTCCAAGCTTTCACAAAAATTCCTTGGTCCTTTTTCGTGTCCTCGCTTTAGAACCTACAAACAAAGTCAGACACAGAATCCATCATGCACCTGGACACCCTTAAGCTTTTCTCCCGAGGTGTAGACTGTGACAATGACCCTCCGTCTCCCACAGAACCCCGTCCTCCCACCCCTCCCATTTCAACAACCCCATTAACCCACCCATATAATCTTCGCAACCGTCATACTTCTTGAACCTTCAATCCCTATAGCTGCCAAAAATGTTCTCCACTACCTTCCTTTATTAAATTAATGTTCCATGTACGTTCTCCATGTATATATATATAATGTTCATATGCCAGCATGTACTAATTGCATTTATATCTTTTGTACGTTACATTGTAAGTCGCTGGGGCCAGCTCCTTTCACGTGGCCGAGCGTTTATTGTATGCATGTATTGGTTAGAAATTAAACTACATGTAGAATTAGATTAATGCGTAGTTTCTGTGTACGTGTGTGCGTGCGTGCGTGCTTTAGCGTGAGTTCCAGAGTTCTAGAAGTCGTTGTACCTGTTAATTAATTGTCATATAAATTGTAATGCGAAAGTTGAGTGAATGGGATATAGATCTTTATTACTATCAAATTTAAAGTTGTCATGTAACTGAAAGTGTGTAAATGTAAAATTCTGTATACAAATGAATAATTAAAATGATTAGATAAATAAAAGTTAGCAACTGTTCTGTGGATCGAATCGGTGCTTGTCACGCAGCACGCCAGATTTTTGTGCGAGCTCGTCCTGTACGCATCAGTGCATTTCCGTGACTGTGGTGAAGAGTGGAAAGACGAAGTGTACCTTACTCGTACAATATATTAACTTTTTGACGTGCAGCGTTTTACTTCACCTTATTGTTAACCGAAAACAATAATGACCAAGGTTTGGGTCACGGAGGGTAATATGCATACGTTGGGTCAGGTTACTTAGGGGGCGGGGGCTCAACAGCCAGGTCAGCGATTTGGATGAAATGTATACCAATCTAACTGATTTGATCATAAATGCAGAAAATACATTTATCCCCTTGAAGTCAATACGGAAGAATAGTAATACTCCCAAATGAATGATAGACAGATTGAAACATGAGATTGGAATGAAAAGAGGACTTAACGTAAAAATAAAAACGGGGAAACACACCTTAGATCAAGATATAACGAAATGGCAAAGCTGGTTAAAAAGAATACCAGAGGTAAGGAAGATCACTTATTACGGCGATCCGAATTCCTGTTTTACTCAAGGACACCGTACAGGAAATTTACGGATAGCCGAGTACAGCGGGTTCGAACCCTGCATGCAACTGTCATAAAAATTATCGGTTTGATGTCGCTGCCATTAGCGTATTTCTCTCATAGTTACAATGGCGATAATCGTGAAAGAGGTTCGTCCTGGTCCTTACCCCATACCACTGGTGGGCTGGTCCTTGAGTAAAACAGGAATTCGGATCGCCGTAATAAGTGATCTTCCTTCCCTCGGGAATCAGTTCGATTCCAGGTTTCAAGGATATTATAGCCTCTGTGGTGTAGTGGTCTAGGGCACCGTACAGGTAATTTACGTAAACCCGAGTACAGTGGGTTCGAACCCTCCATGCAACTGTCATAAAAACTATCGATATATATATATATATATATATATATATATATATATATGTATGTATGTATATGTATATATTATATATGTATGTATGTATATATACATATCCATATATATACATGTGTGTGTGTGTGTGTGTGTGTGTGTGTGTGTGTGTGTGTGTGTGTGTGTGTGTGTGTGTGTGTGTGTGTGTGTGTGTGTGTGTGTGTGTGTGTGTGTGTGTGTGTGTGTGTGTGTGT
Organism: Oratosquilla oratoria; assembly: GCF_046742065.1. Lineage (NCBI taxonomy): Eukaryota > Metazoa > Arthropoda > Malacostraca > Stomatopoda > Squillidae > Oratosquilla > Oratosquilla oratoria. The sequence continues at coordinate 157,373 of NW_027467731.1, forward strand.
GTGTGTGTGTGTATCATATATCCATCGTTCGCGCAGCAATCGATCGATCGCGCAACCATCGATCGATCGCGCTGCGCATTCGATGGATGTCCCTATCCTGATCACTATACCAGTTCCAAACCAATAAATTCCATGAAGAAGTGGTCATTGTACAATTTTAAACTATTATTTTATTTTATTTTTATATCATGACGTGCTCATTTTTCCAATTTTGCAAATTCAAATATTATTGTGATTTAGTTAGCGTGGGCTCTTCATCCATAATGTGTACAAAAATTATTCTTTGTGCTTGACATGTTTGATCATAACGCATCAGCTTTTGTTGCACAATGAAACTGGAAATGAAACACATTTCTTATATTGTCCACACTCCTACTGCCCGTCGTCTGTTTGTCGCTATCTCTCTGGGTTATTTTAAACTAAACGTCAAAGGAACATAATACTAGTATGGTCCGCCGTTGTTCTGTCCTCGTATCCTGTATTGCTTATGATTTAGTCAGCATGACACGAATTTTTGAAGAGGATATGATATAGTGAGGAGCTGGTCAGTTGAAATCGCTGATGATCTAGTCAGCAGAAGAGAAAAAATCTGTATTTTTAGAACAAAGATTAAACTTTACAGCGAGTACAAAATAAAGCAGATGAATTTTCGAATGCCAAACTTAAAATGCCCTAGTGTGTCTGCCTATTATTCTTTGTACTCCCACACGTACACAATGAAATATACCAAGAGTCACACAGTCATACACACAGTTGCCTGCCTACCGAGACGTTGGGGCAACTTCTGGTCAACTGCCCACCAGGACGCTAGGATGACCATCGATTGATCGTCTGGTACCAGAACGCTGGGGGTGACTAAGACTCCATTCACTGCGAACACTCACAAATATTCTAACATACAGTAAGGCAACCATGTATACAAACAAATAAGGTACTCATACAGGTATACAGTCAAACATAGCAAGAGCCACACACTCATACACACAGTTCACTACTTACCTGGACGCTGAGGTGCCAATTAACTGAACACCTGCCTACCGGGACGCTGGGGCAACTCCCTGTCACCTGCCAACCGAGACGTTGGGGAGACCGTGCAACGATCACCTGCCTACCGGGACACTGGGGTGACCAGGACTCCATTCACTGCTAACACTCATAAGTATTCAAACATGCACTCAGCCAGTCACACATACAAACACTCATACACGCACTCACAAATGTATACAGTCAAACATACCAAAAAGAACACCCTCAAACACACATTTGCCTACCTACCGGGACGCTGGGGTGACCAAGGACTGGACACCTGCCTACCGGGACGCTGGGGCAACCGTGGAACGATCACCTGCCTACCGGGACGCGGGGGTGACCAGGACACCATTCACTGCAAACAATCACAACCATTCAAACATGCACTCCGCCAGTCACACATACAAATACTCATACAGGCAATCACACATGTATGCAGTCAAACATACCAAAAGGTACACCCTCAAACACACAATTACCTGCCAACCGGGACGCTGGGGTGACCAGGGACTGGACACCTGCCTACCGGGACGCTGGGGCAACTTCTTGTCACCTGCCAACCGGGACGCTGGGGCGACCGTGGAACGATCGCCTGCCCACAGGGACGCTGGGGTGACCAGGACTCCATTCACTTCAAACACTAACAAGCATTCAAACATGCACTCATGCAGTCACAAATACAAACACTCATACAGGCACTCACACATGCATGCAGTCAAACATACCAAAAGGCACACAATCTCAAACATACAGTTACCTGCCTACCGGGACGCTGGGGTGACCAGGTACTGGACACCTGCCTACCGGGACGCTGGGGCAACACCTTGTCACCTGCCAACAGTGACGCTGGGGCAACCGTGGAACGATCACCTGCCTACCTGGACGCTGGGGTGAACAGGACTCCATTCACTGCAAGCACTAACAAGCATGTTTAAATGCTTGTGAGTGCAAACACTCATACAGGCACTCATACATGTATGCAGTCAAACATACCAAAAGGAACACCCTCAAACACACACTACCTGCCTACCGGGACGCTGGGGTGACCAGGGACTGGACACCTGCCTACCGGGACGCTGGGGCAACTCCTAGTCACCTGCCAACCAGGACGCTGGGGCAACCATGGAACGATCGCCTTCCTACCGGGACGATGGGGTGACCAGGACTCCATTCACTGCAAGCACTCACAAGTATTCAAACATGCACTCAGGCAGTTACACATACAAACACTCATACAGGCACTCATACATGTATGCAGCCAAACATACCCAAAAGAAATACCCTCAAACACACAGTTACCTGCCTACCGGGACGCTGGGGTGACAAGGGACTGAACACCTGCCTACCGGGACGCTGGGGTGACAAGGGACTGAACACCTGCCTACCGGGAAACGCTGGGGCAACTCCTTGTCACCTGCCAACCGGGACGCTGGGGCGACCATAGAACGATCGCCTGCCTACCGGGACGCTGGGGTGACCAGGACACCATTCACTGCAAGCACTCACAAGCGTTCAAACATGCACTCAGCCAGTCACACATACACACACCCATACAAGCACTCACACATGTATGTAGTCAAACATACCAAAAAGGCACACACCTCAAACACACAGTTACCTGCCTACCGGGACGCTGGGGTGACCAGGGACTGGACACCTGCCTACCAGGACGCTGGGGCAACTCCTTGTCACCTGCCAACCGGGACGCTCGGGCAACCATGGAACGATCGCCTGCCTACCGGGACGCTGGGGTGACCAGGACACCATTCACTGCAAGCACTCACAAGCGTTCAAACATGCACTCAGAAAGTCACACATACACACACCCATACAAGCACTCACACATGTATGTAGTCAAACATACCAAAAGGCACACACCTCAAACACACAGTTACCTGCCTACCGGGGACGCTGGGGTGACCAGGGACTGGACACCTGCCTACCGGGACGCTGGGGCAACTCCTTGTCACCTGCCAACCGGGACGCTGGGGCAACCATGGAACGATCAACTGCCTACCGGGAAGCTGTGGTGTACAGGACACCATTCACTGCAAGCACTCACAAACATTCAAAAATGCACTCAGGCAGTCACACATACAAGCACTCACAAGCATTTAAACATGCACTCAGACAGTCACACAAACAAACTCTCATACAGGCACTCACACATGTATGCAGTCAAACATACCAAAAGGCACATAATCTCAAACACACAATTACCTGTCTACCGGGACGCTGTGGTGACCAGGTACTGGACACCTGCCTACCGAGACGCTTTGGCAATTCCTTATCACCTGCCAACGGGGACGCTGGGGCGACCGTGGAACGATCGCCTGCCAACCGGGCACTGGGACGACCGTGGAACGATCGCCTGCCTACCAGGACGCTAGGGTGACCAGGAATCCATTCACTGCAAGCAATAACAAGCATTCAAACATGCACTCAGACAGTTACACATACAAACACTCATACAGGCACTCATACATGTATGCAGTCAAACATACCAAAAGGTACACCCTCAAACACACAGTTACCTGCCTACCGGGACGCTGGGGTGACCAGGGACTGGACACCTGCCTACCGGGACGCTGGGGCAACTTCTTGTCACCTGCCAACCGGGACGCTGGGGCAACCGTGGAACGATCGCCTGCCTACCGGGACGCGGGGGTGACCAGGACACCATTCACTGCAAGCACTCACAAAAATTCAAACATGCACTCAGCCAGTCACACATACAAGCACTCATACAAGCACTCACTCATGTTTGCAGTCAAACATACCAAAAGACACCCTCAAACACACACTTACCTGCCTACCGGGACGCTGGGGTGACCAGGGACTGGACACCTGCCTACCGGGACGCTGGGGCAACTCCTTGTCACCTGCCAACCGGGACGCTGGGGCAACCATTGAACGATCACCTGCCTACCGGGACGCTGGGGTGACCAGGACTCCATTCACTTCAAACACTCACAAGCATGCAAACATGCAGTCAGGCAGTCACACATACAAACACTCATACAGGCACTTACACATGTATGCAGTCAAACATACCAAAAGGAACACAATCTCAAACATACAGTTACCTGCCTACCGGGACGCTGGGGTGACCAGGTACTGGACACCTGCCTACCGGGACGCTGGGGCAACTCCTTGTCACCTGCCAACCGGGACGCTGGGGCGAGCGTGGAACGATCGCCTGCCTACCGGGACGCTGGGGTGACCAGGACTCCATTCACTGCAAGCACTCACAAGCATTCAAACATGCCCACAAGCAGATTCGGATCTCGCGTCCTTCCCTACACACATTCACCCACACATATAGTCAACCTACAAGCACACCGTCATGGATGCAAAAGACGTAGATTTAGTCGTAAACACGGATAACGCGCTTCACACGATACTTGCATCACACGAAACGTGCGTACACCTTGGACCTTGTACGCCAGGAGGATCATGTGACAGTCACACGTTTTGCGGGAACGTCCGAGCACTATGGACCTTACAAATCAGTCTTTTGCGCTGCGCGACATTCGCTCTCATCACGCGGGACCATGACTCACATGCACGAGCACCACACGACACATCTCGCATCCGACGAGGAAATCACATGCAGCATGTGACACGCGTGTGCACTTCATGGGTCATACACACACACAGACTCACACACACGCAAACACGCAGACGCAATATAGGATATAAAATATACAGTCAGACATCATTAGTGATTTCAAAGCCAATGAAAGCACAGCTATGAAAGTCTACGACTATACATTTTATCTTCTATATTGTGTAAATACATACGTGATCTTACTTAGACAAAGTCATTTACCTTACTTTCCATGGTCCCTGCAAGCTGCCGAGCGACGTCAATTTCCATTAAGGGACTGTAGGGCGCGAAAACACGAAAAATTCTGGAAAATTAACGAATTTTAGGTAAACATTTCAAAAGATTCTCTATGATGGTGGTAACACTTTGGCCAAATATTACAGCTCAATTCCGTTTCTTTTCTAATATATAAAATAAAATAGATAAATTTTTGGCAACCTCTGGCAACCCCATGCATGAAAAAACATTCTGTATATTGAAATAAAGTCAAAATTTTGATACCCAGTTCTGTTTTGTTTACAATAATTAATATATATGGAGATATCTGGCAACTTGCCCAACACTAATCGTCAATCACCACAAGGATCTCAGTATCTCTTCAAAGCTAAAGGAGAAAGGATGTCGCCCTGTCGCGTATCTGTTAGCCTACCAGTCATGCATGCGATCGTATTATCTTTTTTTCTACCAACAGGTATTCAAAAGATTCTCTATGATGGCTGTAACACTTTGACCAAATATTACAGCTCAATTCTGTTTCTGTTCTTATATATAAAATGAAATAGATAAATTATTGGCGACATCTGGCAACCCCATTGCATGAAAAAACATTCTGTATATTGAAATAAAGTCAAATTTTCGATAGCCAGTTCAGTTTTGTTTAAAGTTTTAAACAGAAACGTAAAAAAATAGACAATGTCACGAGTGAGTACGCGGCCGGAGGATTTTAAATGCCGGTGTGCTCCTTTAAACTTTAAATGCCTCTCCTAAAAAGTTTATGTTTTTTATATTTAAATAGCCATATCTCTGTTTCTTTTTGTCCGATTTCATTCATTCTTTAGAATTTGTAAAGAGAAAGAGTAATTCTTTAATTTGATTAGGAAAAAAAAAAGGAAACTGTAACTTAATTTTTTTGTTTAATTTATCATAGCAGATTTTCACTGAAGTTTCTACTATTCAAATAAAAAAAATCATAAAAAAAAATAAAAGAGAGTAGGAAAAAATCTAACTCAATGAAGTTGTTCCCAAGACTCTAATCTTTCATTTCCTACATAGTAGGCTGATTACCTATGCGTATGGATACTTCAATGATTACAGATACTATCATAAAAAAAGAAAAAGAAAAAATTAACTACACGTAATATATACATGTTACTAAAACAATTTAGTATGCAATAATACTCTTTCCGATAGAGTAAATATACATAAGTTCACCAAAGAAATTGAACAACTTTTATGACACGCTCACCTATAAGCACTTCCCACAGTCCCTTAAACGCCCCTTTTGTTTGGAAGAAGAAGAAACATTGCAATCAGGTAGCGTAACTAAATTCAAAACTATCTTTGACTAGAAACGGGACTATGCGAATATATCTTTTATTCTATGTATTGCATTTACACGACTACACACGTGCGCTCTAATCTGGCAAAGTCACTTACCTTATATCCATGGATCCAAACGACGTCTGGTTTCCCGAAGTCGTGTGGTCGGGCGTCCGAACTCTGCGGGTCCTCCGAGTTCCCCGCCGGGCGAGGCGCGAGGGTTCCCGGAGAACAAACCGAAAACAAGAACACAGATGTGGTCGCCCAAAAGATAAACGGTAACAGTATGTATGAATGACTTTATTGTGTGCACACACATATATATGTGTGTACATACATACATATATATATATATATATATATATATATATATATATATATATATGTGTGTGTGTGTGTGTGTGTGTGTGTGTGTATGTATGTGTGTGTATGAGTGTGCGTGTGTGTGCATACACACACACACACGCACACGCATACATATGTGTGTATATATATATATGTATATATATATATATGTATGTATGTATGTATGTATGTATGTATGTATGTATGTATACATGTATGTATGTATGTATGTATGTATGTATGTATGTATGTATGTATGTATGTATGTATGTATGTATGTATGTATGTATGTATGTATGTATGTATGTATGTATGAATGTATAGATATTGTTGGCATTCTTCTGTCTCGGGAGATAATGGAGTTCGCGTTTTTTTTTTTTTTATGCGCGCGTGTACATATGCGTGTGCTTTTGTGTGAGTGATTTTATTTGAAT
>NW_027467731.1:171829-179329 GCF_046742065.1 Oratosquilla oratoria
GTTGATGGGTCGAATGTTACATGTGATGATATAGCGGAGTGTTCTTTCGTCATCTTTGTAGCCGGTGTTTATATGTCCTTTGTAGTACAGATCCAGTGTTGTTATATTGGTGTTTGTGGGTGTTGGTTGGGCGGTAAAGGAGTTCAACTTGTTTTAGATGGTGGATTCAATGGAGTGCTGTGGGTAGCCGTTGTTGACGAGTGGTGTTGTTATGCGTTGGAGTTCGTTATTAGTAGTTGTCTATGTACTGCTGTGTGAGAAGGCTCGGTTCACTAGTGATCGGATGATGCTTTCTTTCTAGCGTTCTGGGCATTCGCTACTGCCATTAAGACAGAAACCGAGATTAGTTTTTTGGACGTAGACTTCAGTCGTGAATCGATCTGAAGCTGTGCCTACTAGTATATCTAGGAAGGGGAGGGTGCCGCCGTTGCGTTAGTGTTCATAGGTGTAATTGAGAGTTGAATGTTTTTTGAACGTGTGTGTGAGAGCTGAGTTACTGTTTGGGAATCTTTTGCGCTAATAAAGATGTCGTCAACATACCGGGCGTAGATGGAGGGCTTCATGTCAGGATGGTCGTTGAAGGTTTTCTCTTCAATGGATCCCATATATAAATTGGCGAAGAGTGGCCAAAGGGGGGATCCCATTGCCACGCCGTCTACTTGTACGCGTATTTTTCCATCTATCGTGTAGATTTCAAGGAGTTTTCGGGGGATTGCTTCAGGGACGGCGAGGGGTGTTGAGTTGGACTTGTGGTAGATACTCTAGCAGATGAGGTCAATAGTCTCTTTTACTGGCACATTTGTGAACAGATTCTCGACATCTAATGGGGCTATGACCCCTACTGGGTGGGAGGATTCAAGGATGGTGAGGAATCCCTGCGAAGATTTCTGGCTCTAGGAGGTTGGGATGTATGGGGTTAATGGAGTTAGGGCGTTTGGCAAGTTTGTAGGTAAATGTAGGTGTTTGGCTGATGATAGGGCGGAGGGGGTTTCCAGTCTTGTGTGTTTTAACATTCCCGAAGGCATACCCAAGTTTGTGGTCTCCTTCGACTAGAGGAAGTTTGGTGGTACTTGCTGTTGTGTTATTTTTTCTGATGATCTTGTTGAATTTCTTTCTCAGATCCAGGATGGGATTAGTTGTGAGGATTTTGAACTTGGTGGTGTCGTCTAGTATGGTTTTCATCTTTCCAACGTATTCTTCCTTGTCAAGTAGGACGTAGATGGAAGATTTTTCTGCCCTACGTATGACGATATTATCCTGCTCTTTCAGTTCTTTGGCTGCTCTCCGAAGAGGGGGTATGAGTATGGAGGTATTGTGGTGTCCTCTTCATTTATTAACTTCAGCGCATATTTCAGATGTTAGATTGGTGTTAGTAGTAATCTTTTTCTTTTTTTCTAGTTGGTGTATATTGTCTAGGAGCAGTTCCATTTCAATTTTCTTGTAAAAATGGTAGGGCTTGGACATGTAGTGGCAGTTGAGTCCAAGGTTAAGTAATTCAACGTGATCTTTTGTAAGCTCAGCGCTGCTGAGATTTATGAATTGGTCCTTAGATCTCGGGATGGTGACGGGACCGCTGTATAAGTTGGCAAGTTTGCGGCCGATCCTTTTTCTAGCTTCTAGAATATGTCTATCGGACATATTTAGGAGTGCTGATTCGATGGAGGTTCTGATGTTATGCTGAATGTCTTCAGTGCTATTCCATTTTGAACAGGTATCATGATACTCTGCTCGCAGTTCCTGGAATAGCGATTCCTTCGCCTGTAGTTCTTCCTTCAAGTAGGATAGCCTATCTTGAGGGCTGATTCTCCGACTGTTGGCCTGGCGACGATATGTGAATTTTGGTAGGAGTCCATGTTGTATACATGATTTCAAGAAGTCTACAGCGACAATGGCGTTGTTGAGTTTATACTAAAGCTTTAATTTCTCTCGTGCAACAAGTTTCTATGTTGGTTCCAAATAGCTGAGAAGGTGGCCAAAAGACAGTTGGTACGGTTTTCTCTTTTTTAATTTCTCCAATACGTATTTCGATCTTACTCGGTCATCCTCAGAGAGGGAGTTACAATGGTTGGTGAATACATTGGTTTATATACAGGCCGTACATTGGCCGAACATTGGGAGAGGTCAATTTCGTGTAGCCGTGATCCGTAGCGCTGCGTACATGGAATTAGCAACTTTCTTGTGGATTGTGAAAAGGGGTGTTATTGTTTGTGTTATGTGCGTCTACTGCTTGGGAGTGTGGTGGTGGGCACGGCCTGTATATAAACCTTCCGGAAATCGAAATAGAAGAATATAAGTTTTTTCACAAGGATAGGGTTGTCAGGATAGGGTTTCGTTGAAAATACAATAAACTGTATTATCAATAATTTCATTAAGGAAGAGGACAGTACGGAATCTACTTGGGTAAAGATTATAGGCAAGAATAGGAAAGTTATTATTGGCGTCCTGCATAGACCTCCTAACCTCAGCATTGAGCAGACTGATCCCCTGATTCATGAAATTCGCAGAGCGTCCCAGTACAAAAACGTTGTGATCATGGGAGATTTTAATTATAGAAACATTGACTGGGAAATTTTAGTAGGAGATCAGGAAGCGAAAAAATTCTTAGATGTGGTGCAGGATAATTTCCTAAAACAAATGATTACCGATCCTACGAGGGGAGAAAATACTCTGGACTTACTTTTAACTAATAATGAGCACCTAATGAGTAACGTAAAAGTGGGAGATATTCTAGGCTCTAGCAATCATCAAGAAATAAGATTTAATATTATTTGGGAAGAATTAAAAACTACGAATAACGTCCAAGTACCAGATTTCAGAAGAGCAAAATTTGGCAACATAAAAACCTATTTGAAATTGAATATAAAATGTCATACGGACATTTCGGGCATTATCAGGGGTCAGGTCATGACCATGGCTCAGGTCATGATCATGGGTCAGGTCATGACCAGGGGTTGGGTCACGGAGAGTAATATGCATACTTTGGGTCAGGTTACTTAGGGGGCGGGGGCTCAACAGCCAGGTCAGCGATTTGGATTAAATGTATACCAATCTAACTGATTTAATTATAAATGTACAAAATACATTTATCCCCCTGAAGTCAATATCGAAGAATAGTAATACTCCCAAATGTATGATGGATAGATTGAAACATGAGATCGGAATGAAAAGAGGACTTTACGTAAAAATAAAAAACGGGGAAACACACCTTAGATCAAGATATAACGAAATGGCAAAGCTGGTTAAAAAGAATACACGTACAGCGAAGCGTAATTATGAAATTAAGGTTGCCAGTCAAGCAAGATCCAACCCTAAGGGTTTCTTTCATCTCTATAGAACAAAAAATAAAGAAAGAATAGGCCCAATTAAAAACGATGAAAATGTCATGATAGAATCGGAGGAAAAAATGAGTGAGGAGTTTAACAAATATTTTCTCTCGGTGTTTACTAATGAGAGGTTAGATAAGGTACCTGACTGCGATTTCCAGTGGGGATGAAGAAAGTAGTCTATTTAATATCACCATTAATAAGGTAGAAGTAGTTAAGCAGATTGAAAGACTTAAAATTAGAAAATCCCCGGGTCCAGACGAAATTTTTCCGAAAATGCTTAAGGAGTGTAAAATTGAAATCTGCGACCAGTTAACTGAAATATTTGATAAATCGGTAGACACTGGTTTTATGCCTACTACTTGGAGGTAGAATAACGTTGTTCCTGTTTTTAAGAAGGGATATAAATCGTCTATATGCAACTACAGGCCAATCAGTTTGACATCGGTTATATGTAAAATACTTGAATCAATAATAGTAAATAGACTCACAGATCACATCGAAAGACATAATTTAATTCTTGACACACAGCATGGTTTCCCCAATGGTAAGTCATGTGTGACTAATCTTCTATACTTTTACACTAAAGTATATAAGGCGTCAGATAACAATGATAATTACGATGTGATTTACCTTGACTTTAGCAAAGCGTTCGACAAGGTGCCACACCAGAGATTACTAAATAAAATCAAAGCCCATGGCATAGGAGGAAAAATGCTAGAAAGGATTAGAGCTTGGATTAGTAACAGAAAACAGCGGGTCACCATAAATGGAGTAAAACTTGGGTGGGGCAATGTTATTAGTGGGGTTCCCAGGGCTCGGATTTGGGTCCCTTGTTGTTCATTATGTACATAAACAACTTAGACGATGGAATAAATAGTGATGTTAGTAAGTTTGCGGATGACACTAATATAGGACGCCTAATTATGTCAGGAGACGACGCCGTTAATCTGCAGGATGATCTTAACAAATTGTTCTCATCGTCGGTGAAATGGCAAATGAACTTCAATATCTCTAAGTGTAGCGTGTTAAACGTAGGGCTGCAGAACCCCGAAAAAAGACACAGCTTAGATAACACGCTTTTAGAGAAAACTGAGTGCGAGAGAGACTTGGGAATTCTAGTGAGTCCGGACCTTAAAACCAAGAAACAGTGCATTAACGCCAGGAATAAAGCTAACAGAGCATTAGGTTTCATTGCTAGGACGGTAACGAATAGAAGTGCAGAGATGATAATCAAACTCTATCTATTTAGACCCATCCTTGACTATGCGGTACAGTTTTGGTCTCCGTCCTACAGAATGGACATCAATTCACTAGAATCAGTACAGAGAAGAATGGCCAAAATGATACATGGACTCAGAAATTTGCCTTACGAAGAGAGGCTTAGGCACCTTAACTTACACTCTCTGGAAAGACGCAGAGTGCGGGGTGATCTAATAAAGGTGTTCAAGTGGATTAAAGGCTTTAACAAGGGTGATGCAAACAAGGTCATCATATTAAGACAACAGGACAGGACTCGCAGTAATGGATTTAAACGGAAATAGGCAAAAATTGGTTAATTAATAGGGTGGTCAACGAATGGAATAGACTTAGTAACCATGTAGTGTGCGCTGAAACTATCAGTTGTTTTAAGAAACTATTAGACAACTTTATGGATGGGGATGACAGGTGGTGATGGATACGGAGCTGCCTAATGTAGGCCTTATGGTCTCTTGCAGTTTCCTTCATTCTTATGTTCTTATGTTATATATATATATATATATATATATATATATATATATGTATATATATATATGTATATATATATATATGTATATATATATGTGTGTATATATGTATATATATATATATGTGTATATATATATATGTATATGTGTATATATATGTGAAGGTGGGTGAGGAAGACATAAATCAGAGTCCAAGTTTATTTCTGACTAGTTTCGCACAAATAGGCTTCTTCAGAGAAGCCTATTTGTGCGAAACTAGTCAGAAATAAACTTGGACTCTGATTTATATCTTCCTCACCCACCTTCACCAACCTGTCACAATGCCTCAACATATATATATATATATATATATATATGTATGTATATATATATATATATATATATATATAAGAGGCTGGTAGATAAAGGTAGACAAATAAGGTAGATAGAGGGGTAGGTGGTGAGAATTTCATTTTATGAGTTAGATATTTGGTAAACATAAGCCGCGAAGGAGTTACATAATCTCGCACCCCGTCTAAAGTTTATAAACAACCGCTATGGAACAGATTATAATGCTGCTGTGACAATATGTAAACTAAGCCATTCCTGCATTGATATCGAGATTGCTTGTGTAAGCAGTACGCTCAAGACGTTGTAACAGTCTCTATGATTGGAGAAGGGTGGAGGAGGAGAAAAAATTTATTGGTACACGGGAGAAAACTCACGCCTTTCGGGGAGGTACTTATTTGTAACAGTAAATATCATTGGATCAATAAAGTCGTGATGTCGGTTCAGGGGTGGCTTAGTGAGCGGATTGAGGATTCCAAGCGGGAGTTCCTCGGTGTAAATTGACAATCCAAGTGTAATATTATTCGAGAAGAAATAAAAAACTTATCCAGCTGAAATCACCCCACCGAGAAACATTACTTACGTTCTAAAGAAAGGTATGGTGAAAAAATACTTACTTAAGTGAAGTAAAGTTGAAAGTGAAAGAAGAAATACAATACCATAGAAGGGAACAGTAAACAGAATTAAACCAGTAATTACAAAGAGACGGAACTGAATATATATATATATATATATATATATATATATATATATATATATATATATATGTATATATATATATAAGTATATATATATACTCGTATATATACATACATATATATGTATATACATATATATATGTATATATACATATGCATATATATATATATATATATATATATATATATACATCGTTCGCGCAGCAATCGATCGATCGCGCAACCATCGATCGATCGCACTGCGCATTCGATGGATGTCCCTATCCTGATCACTATACCAGTTCCAAACCAATAAATTCCATGAAGAAGTGGTCATTGTACAATTTTAAACTATTATCTTATTTCATCTTTATATTATGACGTGCTCATTTTCCAATTTTGCAAATTCAAATATTATTGTGATTTAGTTAGCGTGGGCTCTTCATCCATAATGTGTACAAAAATTATTCTTTGTACTTGACATGTTTGATCATAACGCATCAGCTTTTGTTGCACAATAAAACTGGAAATGAAACGCATTTCTTATATTGTCCACACTCCTACTGCCCGTCGTCTGTTTGTCGCTATCTCTCTGGGTTATTTTAAACTAAACGTCAAAGGAACATAATACTAGTATGGTCCGCCGTTGTTCTGTCCTCGTATCCTGTATTGCTTATGATCTAGCCAGCATGACACAAATTATTGAAGAGGATATGATATAGTGAAGAGCTGGTCAGTTGAAATCGCTGATGAACTAGTCAGCAGAAGAGAAAAAGATTGTATTTTTAGAACAAAGATTAAATTTTACAGCGAGTACAAAATAAAGCAGATGAATTTTCGAATGCCAAACTTAAAATGCCCTAGTGTGTCTGCCTAATATTCTTTGTACTCCCACACGAACACAAAGAAATATACCAAGAGTCACACAGTCATACACACAGTTGCCTGCCTACCGAGACGTTGGGGCAACTTCTGGTCAACTGCCCACCGGGACGCTAGGATGACCATCGATTGATCGTCTGGTACCAGAACGCTGGGGGTGACTAAGACTCCATTCACTGCGAACACTCACAAATATTCAAACATAATGTAAGGCAACCATGTATACAAACAAATAAGGTACTCATACAGGTAGTAGACAGTCAAAAATAGCAAGAGCCACACACTCAAACACACAGCTCACTACTTACCTGGACGCTGAGGTGCCAATTAACTGAACACCTGCCTACCGGGACGCTGGGGCAACTCCTTGTCACCTGCCAACCGAAACGCTGGGGAGACCGTGCAATGATCGCCTGCCTACCGGGACACTGGGTTGACCAGGACTCCATTCACTGCTAACACTCATAAGCATTCAAACATGCACTCAGGCATTCACACATACAAACAATCATACACGCACTCACAAATGTATACAGCCAAACATACCAAAAGGAACACCCTCAA
>NW_027467731.1:204329-209329 GCF_046742065.1 Oratosquilla oratoria
GCGAAAAGTACAATGTCCGAAACACGTAAATTCACAGAACATAAAAGGCTAATATTGCCAAGACACGTATATATATAAGTGTCGATCAAATATCTACATTCAATAACAAAAAAATAGTCTTAAAGACAATAAGTGGTAAGGTCGAGAAATATCGACCATCAGAATGGAAACTAAGTTCTACGTAATTATTTACGTAAAAATTACAAAGTCGAGAAAATTCTACGACTAAAAGTCTAAGTCCAACAAAATGGACGAGTTCTAGCAAAGCTAGACTAAGATGTGAGATTAGTGCAATGGGACTCTGGTTTAAGCAGAGACCAGAATGATTCGAGAAAATACAAGTCGAGATGAAACTACGACTATAAGGTCTAAGTCCAACGTAGTGGACGAGTGCAATGGGAAGCTCCGATAAGCAGAGTCCAACTTGACCGTTACAAGCAATGATATATATAGACTCTTCTCCGTAAGATCCGGAGAGATGCCAAGTGTCGCTAGACGCGACGATTAACAAGAGTGTTTAGGAGTACTTCCTAGTACATACACGGATATTCTTTACATCAATGAATAGAAAATAATATTTGATAAGGTTACCTTGTCAATCTTAGATAAGCAGAAACTTAATAGTTTTTATATGAATATCTATACGTACGTAAATGTAGGTTAGGGACGCAGTTGGCAAAACATTGGTTCACACGCAATTTCTCCCAGAACGCAATGTAAGCTATGAATTCCCACACCGGCGTTTCGGCGTCCGAGAACGACGGCAAATATGCAATTTCTCTAATCTTACGTAAATCAATTCCTAAGATTGACAAGATAGATCCACAAGGTAATACACATACATAAATTCATATGCAAAGTATGGAATAGTTTGTCAAAGCACAAAAAAGAACGAAATACGTCCGATGAATAGAATTCATCACTTTAAGAGTCTCTAGACGTCGATATACCTCACGTAGGCACAGATCTTTCTCACCGGCGTCCGAAGATTAAGAGAATATGTAATTTCTCTTATCTTACGTAAATCAACTCGTAAGATTGACAAGAGAGATCCACAAGATAATATACATACATAAATCTATATGCAATGTATAGAATATGTTTGACAGTGCACCAAAAAGAATGGAATACATCATAAATATATAATTCATCACTTTAACAGTATTCTTACGTCGATTACTGACAGTTGGATGTCGAGAAGTCCACCAAGCCTACCGTGGGAACGGCCGGCATAGTCCGAGTTACACATACGCACATGCGCGCATGTGCGTCTGAATGAAATCTTCACTACGACGAGTCTGTAGTCGTAACTATATATATATATATGTATATATATACATATATATATATATTTATATATGTATATATATATTTATATATGTATATATATATATATATTCTGTTAAAAACGACGGCAAAAGAATTATTACTTAACTTTTTCCGTGAGCTCTCAAGCTTGCGAAAAGTAGATTTTTGGCAGGGGGAAAGGGAGTAAATCAAATTTCCAAAACTTATAGGAAACACAAAAGTTATAATGAACACAAAAATACAGTACACAGTAAACAAAATACAAGAAATGAGTACAAGAAATACAACAAATAACAAAATACAAGCAGAACAAATTAGATTTCAAGACGTTTATGGTGACCCGCTGTTTTCTGTTACTAATCCAAGCTCTAATCCATTTTAACACTTTTCCTCCTATGCCATGGGGTTTGATTTTATTTAGTAGTCTCTGGTGTGGCACCTTGTCGAACGCTTTGCTAAAGTCAAGGTATAACAACGTAATAATCATTGTTATCTGACGCCCTATATGCTTTAGTGTAAAAGGATAGAAGATTAGTCACACATGACTTACCCTTGGAGAAACCATGCTGTGAATAATTAATTAAATAATGTCTTTCGATGTTTTCTCTGATTCTATTTACTATTACTGATTCAAGCATTTTTCCTATAACTGATGTCAAACTGATTGGCCTGTAGTTGCATATAGACGATCTATCTCCCCTCTTAAAAACAGAAACAACGTTTGCTTGCCTCCAAGCAGTAGGCACAAAACCAGTGTCTACTGATTTATTAGATATTTTAGTTAACTGGTCGCAGATTTCAAATTTACACTCCTTTAGCATTCTCGAAAAAAATTCATCTGGACCCGGGGATTTTGTAATTTTAAGTCTTTCAATCTGCTTGACTACTTCTACTTTACTAATGCTAATATTAGATAGACTACTTTCTTCATCCCCTTTGTAAAATCGGATCGCAGTCAGGTACTTTATCTAACCTCTCATTAATAAACACCGAGAGAAAATAATTGTTAAACTGCTCACTCATTTTTTTCCTCCAATTCTACCATAACATTTTCTTTGTTTTTAATTGGTCCTATTCTTTCTTTATCTATCTATTTTTATATATAGAGAGGTGAAAGAAACCCTTTGCATAAGGTGGAGTACGATAAAGTGTTTTCTCTGCTATCCTTTATCCATCTGTTTTCATCTCCATTTTCCAAACAGTATGACCTTGTCTGCGATCGTCGAGCTCTGTATTCAACCACGACCTCAGTCCTTCATGCTGGGTCATTCGTCGCCTCTCTTCTTGTGGGATACGTTACTGACCGGTAAGTTCCTCAGCCATTTTTTCCATTTACTGACCCCTTTCACTGAATAGAACTGTTTAGCAGCAGACAGAAAAAATATATATGTCTTAGTATTTAGGGACTTCGTAGTGAGAGGCTATGACAATATCCTACTAAAAAAGACCAAACGACATTAGGTCCTCATGTGTCAGCCTGACTGTATCATCCCTGAAAGTACCTAAGCCACATGGCGACGTAGGCAGAGGACCACGGCAAGGTGTGGTCATAGGCTCTTGGTCGCTATATCCCTACCACCCCATCTTTATTGAAAATTTACCAAGATGGGTACGACCATGTCATAGTTCTTTCATTTCTAGCTTCACCGAATATCCTATGAAACGTATTAACTACCCCAACTATTAATGGTGGGTCTATCCAGCTCCCTGTACTTGTTTCCTGGGGAATTAAAATTCAAGGTGTCGTTTCCTCCTTGATTAATTGAAACTGATTAAGAAAGAAGTATGTTTGCAAAAACAAAAGCTCTGCTGAGTATAGAGACGCATAGTAAGTCTCTCGAGGTAAGCTAGAGGCGATTGTAAGAACTCTTGTATACAAAGGGCAATTGTCTTCAGGAGCAGCGGTCCGCCTGCTAACTTTGCTTGTCTGGGTATGGTTAGTCGTGAATTGGTTTGTGTCCCTTCCCAACATTATAGTACAAACGTGAATGGGATGGCCGCCATGTGTAATCTATACACCTGATACGAAAGAAAGGTAGAGGGTGTGACTAGTTATAGTGGCTGGCACTGGAGTGCTATTGTTACTACTACTGAACACTTACCAATAATAAGTATCAGTATGAGGAGGTTAACAAACCTCTTGTTCCTCAATTCTTACTTTCTATCTCCATTTATCAACAAAAAGTTAAAACAAGTCTATACATAGACGAGATGACTCAACTGTGAACATAATCTCTGAGCAAGAAAGGCATATTCCATATTAGTCAAAGACAAAGAGTGACTATAGGCTGCATAACCACCACCCCCTAGTGACGAGGAAGGAGGAATGATACAGATTTTGTTTATCTAATATTGGTGGGTGAAGAGTCCTTTCTTGGTGGAGAAGATATAACTGCTGGAGAGTGTGTGTGACGCGATAACATGGGGCTTTGACATTGGACGCATGTGCGTCTCCAGTGGATGACGTACGTGATTTTTGGGCGGGCTGATGGGCCAGTGATCAGTGGTCTATGGAATGGTAGGTGATCCAGCAGTCCATAGACAGACGGCTGGGTAGCTTCAGTATGCGACAGTGGCTCGTCAGGCAGGGCAGTCGGCGGCGGCGGCGGCGGCGACGGCGACAATAGCCAGCAGACAGGGAGGTCGGCAGCGGCTAGCAGGCAGGGCGGGTGACGGCGACTCAGCGGGTTTCCGGGACAGGAGGTCGCCTCAGCAGGGTGCTGCGGCAACGACTCATCGGGCGGTCCGGGACAGGCGGCGGCGACTCAGCGGGCGCTCTGGGACATGCGGCGGCTCAGCAGGGTGCTGCGGCGGCAACTCAGCGAATGGTCTTAGACAGGCGACGGCTGTGATGGCATCCAATATGCAGGGAGGTTAGGGGAGGCCAGCAGGTAGGGCGGTCAGCTGCTATGGCAACCAGCAGGCAGGGCGGGCGGCGGCGACTCAACAGGCGTGCCGGCGGCAACCAGCAAGTATGACGGGCCCCCGCCACCGCCACCGCCGGCGGTGGCCAGCAGACAGAGCAACGGCTCAGTAGGCAGGGAGGTCGGTGGCGCCCAGCAGGCAGGGAGGTCGGTGGCGCCCAGCAGGCAGGGAGGTCGGCGGCGGCCAACAGGCAGAGCGGGTGGCGGTGGCTCAGCGAGCGTCCGGAACAGGCGTCGGCAACTCAGCGGGCAATCTGGGATAGACGGCGATTCAGCAAGTTGCTGCGGCGGCGACTCAGCGAGCTGTCTGGGGCAGGCTGCGGCGGTGGCGGCGGCGAACAGGTAGGGAGGTTGGGGCTGCCAGTAGGCAGGAAGGTCGGGGGCGGCCAGCAGGCAGGGTGGTCGGCGGCGGTGGCGACCAACAGGCAGGGCGGGCGGTGGTGACTCAGCAGGGGGGCTGGTGGCGACCAGCAGCCAGGGCGGCCAGCAGGCAGGGAGGTCGGCGACGGCGGCGGCGGCTACAAGGCAGAGCGGGTGGCGGCGGTGGTGGCCAGCAGACAAGGATGTCGGCTGCGGCGGCCAGCAGACAGGGCGGGTGGAGGCGACTCACCTGGCGTCAGTGGGCTGTCTGGGACAGACGGCGGCTCAGCAGCCTGCTGCGGCGGCGACTTAGCAAGTGGTCTGAGAAGGCGGCGGCTGTGGCGGCGGCCAATAGGTAGGAAGGTCGGGGATGACCAGCAGGCAGGGCGGTCAGCGGTGGTGGCAACC
>NW_027467731.1:214329-239329 GCF_046742065.1 Oratosquilla oratoria
TGGGTCTTAGGGGAACACTTTCTTTATGCCTTTTGCTCTACCTTTCTGTATTCCACTGAAGAGGATCACAGTCCGTGATCGAAATATATGGAATTCATTTATTTCATTTTTTCTTATCCAACACAGTGGATTTTTGTTGAATATATATATATATATATATATATATATATATATATATATATATATATTTGTGTGTGTGTGTGTGTGTGTGTGTGTGTGTGTGTGTGTGTGTGTGTGTGTGTGTGTGTGTGTGTGTGTGTGTGTGTGTGTGTGTGTGTGTGTGTGTGTGTGTGTGTGTGTGTGTGTGTGTGTGTGTGTGTGTGTGTGTGTGTGTGTGTGTGTGTGTGTGTGTGTGTGTGTGTGTGTGTGTGTGTGTGTGTGTGTGTGTGTGTGTGTGTGTATTTACCTAGTTGTATTTACCTAGTTGTATTTTACGGGAAGGGGAGCTATGCTCGTGAGGTCCCGTCTTCATATCTCATTTTATCTAAACTATTTTTAAATTCATGTATTGTTTTTGCACACACCACTTTCTCATCTAACTTGTTCCAACTGTCTATTACTCTGTGAGGAAAGCTGTTCTTTTTCAAATCTCTTCTATAGCTGTCTTTTTTTAGTTTCTTTCCGTGTCCTCTTGTATTTCTGTCATCCCATTTTATCAGATTCTCTCTATCAGTAATTTCTATGCCTTTCATGATTCTGTAAATAGCTATCAAATCTCCTCTCTCTCTTCTTTGCTCTAGTGTCTGTAGTTTAAGTTTTTGTAGTCTCTCTTCATATGATAGTTTTGAGAGTGTTGGTGCCAGTTTTGTGATTGCTCTTTGTATTCTTTCAAGTTTTTTTATACATTTTTTTGCACTTGGTGACCATATCGTTGCTGCATATTCCAATCTTGGTCTTATCAGGGTGATTAGGATTTTCCTCACCATTTCTTCATCCAGGTATGTAAATGCCACTTTGATTGTTCTTATTAAATTATAAGTTTCTCCAAAAATCTTATTTATATGTTTCTCAGGTGACATATTATTCATAACAATGACTCCCAGGTCCTTCTCATTTTCTACTTTTTTTATTCCTTCTTCTCCCAAATTATATGATCCTGTTATTCTGTTTTTGCTTTTTCCAAATTCCATTATACTACACTTTTTTGTATTGAACTCCATCTCCCACTTCCTACTCCATTCTTGTACTTTATTTAGATCTCTCTGTAGTGATTCACAATCTTCTTCAGTTTTCACTCTTTTCAGTAGTTTTGCATCATCTGCAAAGAAGCTCATATAGCTTTCAATTCCTTCATCCATATCATTAATATATATAGCAAACATTATTGGGGCCAGAACTGTTCCCTGCGGGACACCGCTTATTACTTCATTCCATTTTGAGTGCTGATCTCTTATCACTACTCTCATTTTTCTTTCTTGCAAAAAGTCTTCCATCCAATTTAGCAATTTACCTTGTATTCCTCCTTCATATTCTAATTTCTTAAGCAACTTCTTATGTGGTACTTTGTCAAAAGCTTTTTTTAGGTCTAGAAATGCACAATCAGCCCATCCATCTCTTTCTTGTATTATATCTATTAGCCTTGAATAGAAACATATTAAATTGGTGACGCATGATCGTCCTTGTCTGAATCCAAATTGCCTTGGATTTAGTACGTTGTTTTTTTCCAAGTATTTTACCCATCTACATTTGATAATTCTTTCACGAATTTTTGCTATTGTACTTGTTAGAGAGACTGGTCTATAGTTGGTAGGTTCTTCTTTATTTCCTCCTTTATATATAGGTACTATATTTGCTTTTTTTCCAATCTTCTGGAACTTTTCCTTCTTTTAAGGAACTGCTTATTATGCTATGTATTTTGTCTGCCAGTTCATTCCTGCATTCTTTCAGAATCCAGTTTGCTATTTCATCTGGCCCATGCGATTTTCTGACATCAAAATTACCCAAGTGTGTCAATATTTCATTCTTTGATACTTCTATTTCTTCCATAGGGGGGACTTTTTCTTTCCACTCAATCTCTTCAGGTTGTATATTTTCCCTTGTAAACACTGATTTAAAATGTTTGTTCATAATTTCTGCCATTTCCATTTCCTCGGTGTATTCAACTCCTCCTTGTCTTAATTTCTCCAAGTCTTGTTTGTTTTTCAGTTTATTGTTTACAAATCTGTAGAATAGTTTTGGTTGATCTTTACACTTTTCTATAACATCTTTTTCATATTTTCTTTTTTCCTCTCTGCACTTTTGTACATATTCATTTCTATAACCAGTATATATTTTCCATTTTTCAGGTCTTCTGTCTTTTTTCCATCTAGTCCAGGCTTTGTCTCTTTTGTCTTTTAACTCCCTACAACTTTTGTTGTACCAGCATTTTACATATTCTTTTTCTTGTTTTTGTCTTGGGACATACTTTTCCACTCCTTTTTTGTAAATTTTTGTCAAAATATTCCATTTCTCTTCCACTGATGTTTCTTCTTTGTATATTTCTTCCCAGTTTTCTTGTTGGAAGAATTCTCTTATTTTATCAAAGTTTGTTTTTTCATACATCATTCTTCCTTTTCTATATTGTTCATTTCTTTTCATATATTTTTCTTCATTAAGTTCCAGTTCAATCAATATGTGGTCACTTTTACCTATTGGTGTTTTATATTCAATCTTGTCCACTATTCTAGGTTCAGATGTAATTATTAAGTCTAGCCTCGATGGTTCTTCTTCATTTCTATACCTAGTGTTCTCTTGTATCCATTGTGTCATTGAATGGTCAGTAATCATCTCAAGTAGAGCATTTCCCCATGAGTCATCACCACTCTTTACTGTCATTTCTTCCCAGCAGATTTCTTTGCAATTAAAGTCGCCCATCATAACTATTCTTCCTCCGTCTTCCATTATTTTAGTTAATGCTATCTTTGTGTCCTCTAACATACTTTTATATTCACTCTCCTCCCATGAGGCTGTTTTCGGAGGCACATAATTGATCACAAATTTTCTGCTCTTCTTATCTCTGTCTTCCACTTCTATCATAATCATCTCTACTGTATTCTTTCCATATATGACACCTTTCACGTTTATATCCTTCTTAGTCAGAAACATAACTCCACCCCCTTGCTTTTTCTCTCTGTTTCTACTCCAATAATTGTATGCATCATGTCCTACACTGTTGGGTGGTAGTGGGCCTTTTAATTTTGTTTCTACAATTCCCATTATGTCCGGTTCTTTTTCTTTCAAATAATCATTCAGCTCATTCAATCCTGTTATTAATCCATCTATATTTGTGTAAGACACTCTTAGTTTTCTGCCACTTCCATTGTGTTCTCTGTTTCCCTTATGTTTTTCTTTTGTATGTCGAACTTCCTTAGTTTCATGTTCACTACTCTCCAATAGAATCTCTCTTTCTCTGACTCCGTTCTGTTCTCGTTTTTTGCCTTAGCTTCCAGTCTTTTCTGCTTTTCTTCCTCTCTTTCCTCTTTATTCATTTCTCTTTTTATCCATATCTTTTTGTATTGTTCACTTGTTGCTAGTTTCCCTGTTTTGGATAAGATATTCTCTGCCGTTGTTTGTGACTTGAATTTAATCTTAATTGGTCTGGTCTTGTCTGTGCTATACTTTCCGAGTCTAAATTTCTCTTCGATTTGTTTCATAATTTCTGGTTCATCTTCCTGAACTGATTCTAGTAATTGGCTTACTTTTTCATTTTCCTCTTTTATTCTTGTGGTTCTATCTGTGTTGTGTTTCTCTTCCATTCCTAATATAATTATACATTTCTTCTTGTCTGCTAAATCCCTTACTATATTCTCCTTTTGTCTCATCACTTTAATAACTGAGTCTTCAGTATGTTCTTTCAATTGCTGTTTGACTATGTCAGTGAATGAAACCTTATTTCCTTCTTGGGTTTTCTTCCAATTTTTACTTTCTTTAGCTATCGTTTCTCTGTTTTCTTTACTATTCTTCTTCAATTCCTCATTCTCCACCTTTACCTCTCTTAACTGTCTTTTTAGGTCTTCTATTTCATCAGTTAAGTTTTTATTCGCCTTTTCCAGTTCTTCCAATCTTTCAACCCTTTGTAAAATGGTGTTCATATGACCTAACCTACTCTCCAAGTCCTCGATCACCTTATCAACCTTCTTCTCTAGTCTTGTCAGTCGGGGGGGGGGGGTTGTGTCCCCCCCACCCTCTTTAAATCCCTTGAAAATATTCTCATCACTTTCTGCTATATTGCTCCTATCTATACCTCTAATCTTCACATTCCTATTAGACATGTCGTCATCATCCAACTCGTCTTGGGGTCGTTTGTCTACCTTTCGGCGGCCCGTCAGGGCCATTTCCTCCACCTCCTCATTACCTTCCATTTCCCCAGCAATCCCTCCCCCTCTCCTCTTTCCTTACTTTCCCACTACCCCACGAGCAATTTCCCCCCACCCTGCAAATACAAAAAGGCACTTCTCTTTGCGTTGGGATCCACAATCTTCACTTTTCTTCAGAACGTTCTTCAAGCCGTCCGTTCGTTGAAAGTGTGTGTGTGTGTGTGTGTGTACGGTTATGTGCAGTCAACTTGGCAAATTGGACATGTGTCACCTGTTGTTCCCACTATCATGTGTTGGTGTCGTCAGCGTAGCGTAGTGGTCACTGCATACACTATAGAGAGGAGCTCTAGCAGTCTTGTTGATCCTTCTGGAAGTGTGCCTTGACGTTCTGAGGCAACCAAGAAGAGTAAAAACACTTTTTCATGGTTTGACATACAATGAAAAACTAATGTCCTGCCTTATCATTGCAGGACACGGAGGAAAACAATCAAGGAGGGAGGCCCGTAAGGCTCTTTCTGGACCAACTGAGACAGCTCTTCGAAACTAAAATCAAAATTGTAAGAACTCTTATTTTGTTCTTTTCCTGGTTTACCATCACCTTCGTCTACTACGGAGTAACTCTCATCAGTATTAATTTAGGGTAATGTATACACTTCTTTGGATACCAGTTTGTTATTTTATGAAATACCACGTGGATATAAAGGATGATTACTCAGTCTGTCTACGTTCACTTGCTGACCACCAAGAATCGACATGACGTCACAAAACCCTTAAACTGTCATCTCGTACCTGAACAGGATGTACATACATATGGACACATAACAACACGCGTGTATGTGCGGAACAGGTGAGGTCACGACTTGACGGCGCAGTGGTAGCGTTCGCGGCCGCCACTACGGCGGTCCGGGTTCGAATCCCATCCAGGGTGAAATAATTTCAAAATATCTGCTCTGCAAGTCGTTATTCCAACTCTTGTGGGCGGGGAGTTGTGTGTGTGTGTGTGTGTGCGTGTAAGGTCACAGCATTATCCATAGATCGGTCATATATGAGCTCTGAGCTCTCTTCCGGGAGGGAAATAACTGTCGATCACGAGTCCAACACGTAATCCAAGACCATGGTGAATCACACACACGCACACACACACACACACACACACACACACACACACTCGATGGCGCAGTGGTAGCGATCGGGAAAGTCACTACGGCGGTCCGAGTTCGAATCCCGCCCAGAGCTTAAATAATTTCAGTATCGCTGTGCTGTGAGTCGTTACTCCAGCTCTCGTGGGCGGGCAGTTGGGTGTGTGTGTGCGTATGAGGTCACAGCATTATCCATAGATCGGTCATATATGAGCTCTGAGCTCTCTTCCGGGAGGGTGGTAGCCGTCAATCATGAGTCCAACACGTGATCCAAGACCATAGTGAATTATACACAAACAGAGAGAGATAGAAAGAGAAAGGAAGGGAGAGAAGGAGGGAGTAAGGATGGAAGGAAGGAAGGGAAGGAGGGACTGTTATTGTTATGGACTATAGTTTACCGGCGTTTCAATGACACCTACACACACACACACACGCACACACACACACACACACACACACACACACACACACACACACACACACACACACACACACACACACACACACACACACACATACATATATATATATATATATATATGTATATATATATATATATGTATTTGTATGTATATATATATATGTATATATATATATACATATGTATATAAATATATATATATATATATATATATTTATATATATATATATATATGATAAAGTAGTAGCTTGTCTGTATGTCTCTCTGTTTGCTTGTTCACGAACTCCTCCAAGGGTTTTGGAGATTGAACCCCCTAACTATATATATATTCTGATACCCTATCACTCCAGGTACTTGGATAACTATATTTCATTTCCAAAAAAATATTATTTTGGCTAGGGTTAAGGGTTAAAGGGGTATGGTGGGGTAACACGCCACTACTGTAGTGTCCCCTTACCACGATTGGCATTTTGTAACAAAAATTACTATGATTAAACAAACCATTGTATGTGTTCATAAATATTATTTATATTTGTGAAATTAATGTTGCCACAAAATATGATGGCCTTTGTAAGGAGAAAACATGTAAATGTAAAATGATTGTATAATTTTACCAATTATTGGTTATTTCCAATTATTGGTTATTTCCAATAATTTTACCAATTATTGGTTATTTCCATTTCACCTACTCGCGGGCGGTAATATACTTGAGTTCAAAGATAATGAAAGGTTGGTTCAATTCTTTTCTTACGGCCGAATATATTTAATTTCCGTCTGTCTGCTTGTTTGTTTGTTTGTTTGTTCACCAACTCCTAGGGTTTTGGAGGTACTTAGATAACTATATTTCATTAAAAAATAATTTTGGTTAGGGTTAAGGGTTAAAGTTAGGTGGGGTATGGTTAGGTTAGGGATTATTCACGAACTCGCAGCAACGCGCGGGTAATTTGGCTAATATATATATATATATATATGTATATATATATGTATATATATATATATATATATATATATATATATATATATATATATATATACAAGCAAACACATGTACACATTAGTCTACACTTAAATGCCTACCTATATGAGCAAATAACCTAACACGTTTTACTTTGAATATTCCAATCGTATTTCATCACTTGGTTAGTATTTGGTCGCCTCATATACGTACAGAACAGTGAGAAAGACTCGACTAATCTAATTAAACTTTAAAACGAGCTCTGAACACGAATATTGAACTCCATTTCTTTTTACAGTTCAAATGAATACTGGTACATGTTTTTTGGAGGTTTGATGGAATTGCCTGTTTGTTTCATCTTGTGGCCTTTGACTCACTTCTTTGGCCGCCGACTCTGTATGGCTAGTTCTTTGCTCTTGTGTGTAGCGTGTCTGCTCGGCTCCTTAGGCGTGGAAGGTAACGGTAGAACTTTGGAGTTGTCCCAGATGTGTTTTGTACTATGCTAACAAAGCCTATGGGTGTTTCTACCAGTGTTTTTGTCCTCCAATGGCATATTTTCTAATTCTAAATCTCTCTTAATATATATGATAGTTATGGACATTGAACTTGAAACATATATGCATGCCTCCTATCAGAAATTATGAAATTAATCTCTTGTACTTTATACATGTAACAAAAGTCCACAGACATCAAGTCTGCCGTCAACGTCTAGCAATCAACATTTATGAATTGCCAGAACTTACACTAAAAAAATTATATATAGATCCACCAACTGAGCTGTAAATACCTAATTACTGTATATTGTATATAAGTAATTTTGTTAACAAATAAAAAAGAAGCTCACACAAATCAGTGAGGATTTAAGATCTAAAACACACAAACAAATCCAAGAGAGAGTTTGTTTGTAAAAGTAGTAGACTGTATACTTCTTTGTTGTTTTTGTATTTGTTGTTCCAGGCTCCATACTATGGAAGACAACATTAGCTCTCTTGGGAAAACTCGGAATAAGCAGTGCATTCCTCCTGGTGTACCTCTTGACCGCCGAAATCAACACTACAAAAACTCGAACTCTGGCCGTGGGCATCAGCAGCACTGTGGCCCGCTTCGGCGGAGTATCGTCCCCCTACATTAACGACATATTAGTAAGTCGAACAATATTTCATTTTCTATTTCTCTTCAATGGCCGATGTTTTGTTCTGGTTGACCGACATTGTGAAGAAGGTCAATATCACGACATTCTCTTAAGGCTCAATTACCTTCGTAATGTTTCTCTAAATTTACGAGGATGTCCATGACAAAAATAAATAAAAATAGAGGGAGGAGAAATATACTGAACATTTTTCATTTCCAAAATTTTTATCATAGAATTTTACTTATCCATATATCTAAATGTAACACTTAGGTGTTAACCAACATATACAAACAAGTGAGAAGGGGAAAGGCTAACATTTCACTTAATGATTGACTTAACTGATTACTGAAGATGTTCTATTTTTGTACTGTCAATATTTGATGGTGACAGTGTAGTGTTCTGGTATGGAGGGCAACCAAGGAACGAAATCAAAGCAGTGTCTTTTCTCTTTATTGGTTGAATCAGGCGAGAATGTGGTGAGCCTGAAATTTGGAGGTCCTCAATCCGGTGTTAGGAGAAACAGAAGGTCTTGGAGCTTGTAGATCCTCGATCCGATGCTAGGAGAGAGGTCTTGGAGCAACACGAGTTTTTTGCTGTTGCTGGTGGTGAGGTTGTTCTGCCCTCCATTGGCAATAGGCCGTCTTTTGAACCCTGGCAGCGGGTCACAGTCAGGTCCCGGTTTTTTAAAAGTCTTCTGATTGGCCGCCTTTCCTTTGGCTATGGGCCAATTGCGAGCCCTGGTGAGTGCGCGCGCTTCCACTCGCGTTCGTGACGTCATCCCCGTCTCGGTATGCGTGGGAGATGGTTGTCTCGGATGCGGTCGGTGTTGGATCGAGTACAGCCACTACACCCGACCCCCCAGCCTTTGGAAGCCAGGAGCACGGAGGGTAAGGAGTCGCCAGAGCGGAGTGGGAGTAGCGGGCAGACCTTCTGACCAGGCGGCCGGAGCAAGTGATTGTGCCATCGAGCGAGATCTCTGGAGAGGATGGGCTGGATGATGGATAAAAAGGCGGAAGCTGGATGTAGGAGTGGTCATAGTTTTGACGAGAGGGTCCTGGCAGGGCATGGAGCTGTGGAGATAGACGGTTAGATAAGTGGGGTAAAAGTGAAAACGGAAGTGAGTCGGGGGGGGAGGGGGTAATGTGTTGATGGGTGGGTGGAATAATGGTGGTGGTCTGTGGAGATGGCCGGATAAGTGAGTTAGGTAAAGGTGGAGAAGGTGAATCGGGAGGGGAAGAAATATGTTGAGGATTAGGGGAAACAATTGTGGTGGTATGAGGGGGTGGGCTGGTTTGTTGTGGGATAGTGGCAGGGATGTGTTGTAAGAAGGATTGGAGGTGGAAAGGAGGGTTGGAATGAGAAGCTGGAGGGGAATATGGAGGGAGGTGAGCTGACTTGAGCCTGTTGATGGAAATGCCGTCTGGATTAGAACTCCGGTCAATGAGGAAGTGCTTCGCCGACCTATTGATGACCCTGTAGGGTCCATCATGCGGGCGCTGGAGAGGGGCTCGTCTGGAGTCCCGCCTGACGAAGAAATGATCTGCTGACTCGAGGGATGGGGGAACATACACTGGGTTTGTGTGTGTCGTCCGTGGTGGTGGGGGGGGGCGGTTGTTGGCAAAGGTCTCCTTAAGTAGTTGAAGGAGGGCGTGTTGGTCGGGGTCTCCGATAGCAGGGGTGGCTATCTCCCCTGGAAGGCGAAGGTCCTCTGCATACACTAGCAGGGACGGAGACACGTCGCTGTCGACCTTGAACGTACTACGGATGGAGAGGACCACAAGAGGAAGGGCATCGGCCCAACCATAAGAGTGTTGCTGTGCTTTGAGTGAGTCTTTCAGCTGGCGGTGGAACCTTTCCACGAGTCCGTTGGTCTGTGGGTGGTACCCTGTTGTCCGGTTGCGGTAAGTGCCCAGGAACTGGAGGAGTCTGGACCGGAGATCAGATTCAAACTGGGCGCCTCTGTCGGTGATGATGGCTTGAGGGGCCCCGAATCTGGATACCCAACCTGAAATGTCAGGGAGAGGAATTGTTTCCGGCCACCTGGTGTACCTGTCGATGCAAGTGAGTTGATAACGCATGCCACACGAGGGAGGTAGGGGGTCCACAATATCCACATGGACCGACTGGAAGCGTTTCGTGGGTGCCAAGAAGCGATGGAGTGGAGCATGTACGTGGCTCGTCACCTTTGATGGCTGGCAGGTAAGGCAGATATGGGTCCATTCCCTGACGTCTTTGCTGATGCCAGACCAGACGACGCAATTCGTGAGGAGACGTTGCGTTGCCCGAATTCCAGGATGACTGCGGTCGTGGAACATTGAGAGGACATCCTTGCGATGACAGTCCGGGATGAATGGTCGGGGTTTGCTTGTAGATATGTCGCGCCACACTGGTGTGAGAGTATTGAAAAGCTGTCGGAGCTGCAGAGAGAAAGTGTTGTCCAGGCGGAGGCGATGGAGTTCTTCGTCGTTAGTCTGGGATGCTGCGATGAGTGCGTAATTTATGCGTCGGTGGTCAAGGATGACGCTACAGGTGATCCTGAACAAGGCATCGGCTACATGGTTATCTTCTACCTTGATATATTCAATGTGAGTATCGAATTGGGAGAAGAATGACAGCTGCCGAGAGACTCTCGGTGAGTGGTGTCCCGATACCCTATCCAGTGCGTTGGTGAGAGGCTTGTGGTCGGTAAGGATGGTGAATGGACGTCCTTCTAGAAGGCAGAGAAAGTGCTTGACGGCCGAGACAATGGCCAGAAGCTCTCTATCAAAGGCACTGTAGCGCATTTGGGAAGATTCCAGCCGTTTGGAGAAAAAAAAACGATCGGCTGGAGCTGTCCGTTGACTTTCTGTTGGAGTACCGCACCTATGGCTGTAGAGGAGGCGTCAGTAGTGAGGGTGGTTGGAGTACTAGCCACCGGATAGGACAGGCGGATGACGTTTGTCAATTCAGCCTTAATCTGCCTGAATGCTTGAGTTGATTCAGGAGACCACCTAACAGGTACGACCGATTGTTGGGAACGGTTCTTGGTGAGGTCATTCAGAGGTACAAGTTTGGCGGCTACATTGGAGATGAATCGATTATGATAATTGACAATCCCTAGGAATTGGCGTAGCATTTTGATTGATGATGATTGCGGGAAGTCGATAATGGTGTCGACTTTTTGAGGGAGGGGGAGAGCCCCTCTGTTGATATGCGGTGTCCAAGGAAGTCGAGTGATGGTACTCCTAGAAGGCACTTTGATGGATGTATCCTGAGGCCGTAATCCTGCAGTCGGCGGAAGAGGAGGCGGAGATGGTGGCGGTGTTGGTCGTGATCGTCAGAGGCCATAAGTATATCATCGATGTAGACGGTGACGAAGTCTCTGAAGGCGTGATTCATAAACCGCTGAAAAGTTTTGGCTGCATTACGGAGGCCAAACGACATCATTCTCCACTCAAAAAGGCTGAAGGAAGTGACAAGGGTTGTTTTTTGAACGTCCTCTGGTGCTACAGGAATCTGGTGGAATGCCCTGACGAGGTCGATTTTGGAGAACACCCGCTTCCCGTGGAGCTTAAAGTGGAAGTTTTGGGAATGTGGAATGGGGTAGCGGTCGGCCTTGGTGATGCGGTTGAGTTGGCGATAGTCACCAAAGGCCCGCTACTGGTTGGGTGATGGAGGTGTCTTGGGAACCACATGGAGTGGCGACGCCCAATCACTCTCAGAGGGGCGGATGATATCCTGGTAGAGAAGTTCTTGAAATTCTTGCTTGGCTGCTGCCAACTTCTCTGGGGAAAGGCGTCGAGGCTTGCTGTAGACCGACGGCCCAGTTGTTTGGATATGGTGCACTATGTTGTGGGGGCGCGTAGTGTTGGCCTTGTATGGAAACGTCAGTTGAGGGAAATCTTGCAGGATTTGCGCGTATTCGCCGTCTGGCTGAAGGGAGGATACCTTGGAAGAAGTGTCGTTGGTGATCGTTCCCGATATGCGGCTTGTTGCATGATACTGGCAGTTATCCTTGGTGCTGACTGCCATTTTGTAGTGTTGTAAAAACTTATAGTCTAAGATGGGTTGTTGGACGTCTGCAACAACAAAGGTCCAGG
Organism: Oratosquilla oratoria; assembly: GCF_046742065.1. NCBI lineage: Eukaryota > Metazoa > Arthropoda > Malacostraca > Stomatopoda > Squillidae > Oratosquilla > Oratosquilla oratoria. Next base: position 226,351 of record NW_027467731.1, read on the forward strand.
GGAACTTGACATTCTGGAGATCCAGGACAACGTGGTGGATGTCGTATGTGTCAATGGGTGTGCCGTTGGCTGCGAGCAGGTCGTATGATGGGATGTCTTTCCCTTGTCTCGGGGCTGCTGCAGGATACATGATGCTGACGGCTGAGTCCGTGTCCACCAGGAAGGAGAGTCCGGAATGATCATCACGCACCAAAAGGAGGGTGGAAGCGTAGTTGGCGGGGGATTTTTGCCTACTGTCCCCCACGTCTAGCGTTTCCCGACCAGCTGCAGGGCTCGGTACATCTGACTGCTCTCTCACCAAAGCGGGTATGGTACCAGCAGGTACCACTATTCCTAGATGAGACGACACTTCGTGGCATGTCAGTTAACCAAATCGGTAATTTCCTGATTTCGTTCATTTCCTCCTGTAGCTGCTGCACACTTTGGTTCTCTGTACTGGTCGGCGAATAAACGATCCTGATCACTGCACTATTGACTGAGGTTTGGCTGGTCGAGGAGTGGTGATTAGCACGTGTAATATCACTACACTCTGTGTTCACTCCACTGTTGCTCTTTTCTGAGAGTATTGTGTTTATCGGCGGCCCACTATCGGTATCACTTATGCCACCGCATGCTGTTCACTGTAGTGTTGCTCCTTCCTGAGAGTGTGGTGTATGTCGACACTTGCAGAGACCTATAGCGCTGATGCATTCTGTCAGCGGTGGAGCAGTAGGCGTCGTCGTCCTTGTCAACAGTCAGGGCGTCCATATTTAACTGCAGGTCAACCGGTGTTTTGGAGAGGTGTATTGATCGAAGGAGTGCGTCGGGAATGTGCACTTTCGCCCGAACATTGAGAGTCGCCATTCTCCTGAAAAGAGGTGATGGCCGGTCATCTCTGAGTTGAGTTTCCTGGATTTCCTTATAGAGTTCTTCGTCAGATCTGGCGTAGTGGTTCCTCAAGGCCGTTTTGAGGGCGTCGTACTTGTTTTCCTCTGGTGGTGCGAGAATGACGCTCTGGACGAGGGAGATAACTTTCGTCGGGAGTGCGGCGATATACGCTCCGAAGGCTTGTTGATCGGTCACCCCCTGCTGAGTGTCCAAATATGCTTGAGCGTGGATGAGCCAGTTGTCCACATCATGGGAAAAGCTGGGAAGCTTGAGCTTTGAGACTGCCATCTTCCTGGTTGCCACACTCCGGGTCACCAATATGTAGTGTTTTGGTATGGAGGGCAACCAAAGAATGAAATTAAAGCAGTGTCTTTTCTCTTTATTGGTTGAATCAGGCGAGAATGTGGCGAGCCTGAAGTCTGGAGGTCCTCAGTCCGGTGTTAGGAGAAACAGAAGGTCTTGAAGCTTGTAGATCCTCGATCCGAGAAAGAGGTCTTGGAGCTACACGAGTATTTGCTGTTGCTGATGGGGAGGCTGTTCTGAATTCTGAATTCTGAATCTCTAGGAGAGACCACTCGCTTGCGCGGGATCGGGTTTTGTGGGAGGGGAAGAATGTCTGTGAGAAAATGAAAAGATAGTAGCGTATAAAAGAGGGCTTTTGCCACCGGGCGATTTGCGAGCGATTAGGGGTTTATTGGTGGTCGTGGCTCGGGAGAAATGGACTGGGAGCTTGGACGGAGGTGCTGACGCCGAGGTTAGGATTAGGATCACCAACGAAAGTTTAGAAAATGGTAGGAGGCGTAGTAGTAGAGAAAGGTGGAAAAACGGAAAAATCTTTAGTAGGAGGTAAACTGAAATGAGAAGATGTAGTATAAGAGAAAGTTAGAAAGGTAGCGAATTTTAGTCGAAGAAAAAGTAAGCGTAGATATTTGCGCGTGTGTTGTGGCTCTGTTCGTGAGAGGTGTGTGTGTGTATCTTACGGGAAGTGAGTAGAGTTCACTTCCCGCGTGTAGAGCGCGGTCCTGATAAGCCACAGGTGGGGCCTGAGTAGCCTGCTTTTCCCCGGGTTGGGTTTGAGTTCCTGTAGAGTTGATCCAGTGGCGGTGCGAGGGGGGACAGGCGGGCGGTGTGAACCCTCCTGCCGACGTCAACGGAGAGATCGGTTCGTAACCAGACCGGCAGCAGCAAAGGAGATATATCTCCTCGCCACTACCGCTGGCGAGCGCGTTCCTGATGAGCCACAGGTGGGGCCTGAGTTGCCTGCTTTTCCCCAGGTTGGGTTTGAGTTCCTGTAGAGTTGATTCAGTGACGGTGCGAGGAAGGGGCAGACGGGCGGGTGTTGTATGATCTCTTTCCTTCCAATCACAACTCTGAAAACAGATAATTACGCGATTGGGAATTGTGTGTAAATGTCAGAAGTGTAAACTCGCTCACCAGCGTCAGCGAAGAGGCCAGCGTTGGGTTGCGGGCCGGTTGGACAGAGAGGTGTCCCAAGTCTCTCCGTCGACCAGCCTGCGATCAGATTGAGGGTTCTGAATGAGACAGTTTGGGCCTCTGCTTTGCCAGCGAGCAAGTGTGCATGTGCCTCTTTTCTTCCAAGCACTACTCTGAAAACAGAGAATTACGTGACTTGGGAAATGTGTGTATTTGTCTTGGTGTAAACCCGCCTGCCGACGTCAACGTAGAGGTCGGCCATGCCAGACCGGCAGCAGCAAGGAGATATATCTCCTCGCCACCACCGGCCGGCGAAGATTCCTGGGAGTTTGTTGAGAGAGCTGGTTTGAAGAGACGTCCGACCTCTACGAGCGTTGAGTTGATTCTGCCCTCCATTGGCAAGAGGCCGTCTTTTGAACCCTGGTAGCGGGTCACAGTCAGGTCCCTGTTTCTGAAAAGTCTTCTGATTGGCCGCCTTTCCTTTGGCTATGGGCCAATTGCGAGCCTTGATGAGTGCGCGCGCTTCCACTCGCGTTCGTGACGTCATCATCCCCGTCTCGGTCTGCGTGGGTGTTGGATGGAGTACCACCACTACAACGGTGCTTTCCGTCACATTTGGGGAATTAATCACCATCGGCTAAGAGCCGATATATGGAAAAATCTCTCTCTCGAGGAACTACATATCTACTCTCTTCTACACCATTTCTCTACCACCTTCTCTATTACCTTCTTTACTACTTTCTTAACTACTCCTTGCGCGCCCTTGATGCCGTTTATACATTATCGTCTGCATATCATCACTAAAGAAATACGTTAGGGACGTTGCTTGATTTCGTCTTAAACGTATTTCTACTCCTTCCACTCTCACACCTTCTCTAGATGAATCACGCCCGCTGTCTCTACATTCAGTACGTTTGTATATACACTACTTATGATTATGCATATAAATTTAATATATGATGTTAATTTACCTTAATCACATAAATTTATACATACAATTATAACATTATTTTCATAATCACGAAATGACCTGACAGTCGATCACTTTTATGGAACTTTTTTTTTAACTTGATAATTTCTACCATACCCTCAAAAGTCTAATTCAACTGATTAACGCTTTAGGTTAGATCTCCTTGGCTGTCGTAAAAGAAATCAACATACTTAGGATAAGTTAACATGTTAACCCTTCTAACTTTACAACATAGACTTTGTAGACTTTTGTTCTATCTGATTCCAGACACTTCAACTAAAAATCGAGGCACCTTTTTGAAAAAAAAAATAATAATATCGGCTGAATAGAGGTCTTAACATTTAAGTCACATTTCTGCTTTCTGTACAACACCACATTATCGTGTCTGAACTTGATAATAGTAGTACTATACTAAATAAAACTGCGTTTCGGTTAATTAATTTGAATCAGTCAGCCTATGCGCATAACCTTGCATTTACTTGTGTTAAATTTCATTAACCACTTTTCAGACCATTGCTGTAATTTATCTAAATCTTCTTGAATATCTAATTGATTTAAGTGATCATTTGCCATTCCGCACAATTTTGTATCATCAGCAAATTTGGAGACAATAGATTTTAGTTCGTGGTCTATATCATTTATATATATACTATGAATAGAAGTGGCCCAAGAACGGAACCCTGAGGAACTCCACTCGTAACATTTTTCCATCTAGAAGTTTTGCCATTCAAAACAACTCTGTTTTCGATCATTCAAACAATTTCTAGTCCAGCTTGATAGGCTGCCGCTTACTCCATGTGAAGCTAATTTAGTAAGTAGTCTTTCGTAGGGGACGTATCAAAACCTTTTGCAAAGTCTAAATATAACAAATCTATATTGTTTCTTTTGTCATAACTCGAGATGACTGTGTTGTAGAATTCCAGTAAATTGGTCACACAAGAACGTTTTCGTCTGAATCCATGCTGGCTATCATTTATCAGTTACTTTCTAAATGATGCTCGATAGTATCTCTGATGATAGTTTCCATCATTTTTCCTACAAGTGATGTCAAGCTTATAGGCCTGTAGTTATTTGGTTTCTTTTTGTCACGTTTTTTGAATATTGGAGTGACGTTAGTTAGCTTCCATTCCCTTGGGACATCTTCGGATATGATGGATTTTTTTAAAATAATTTCTAATGGAACAACAATCTCATTTTTCATTTCCTTTAAGATTCTTGGATGCCATCCGTCAGACCATGGTGTTTTATCAATTTTGAGTTCCTCTATACACCTTTTAATTTTTTCTTTTGTTATATTTACCGTAGTAAGTTTACCCTGGACTTTTCACAGTTTTCAGTTTGGATTTCACTTTGAGGTGTTTCATTTACGAATACTGAGCTAAAATAGTTGTTTAAAATATTACACATTCTTTCGTTTGAATACTCAAGTTGACCGTCAGCAGATAATAGTGGCCCAATGTGATTCCTAATAACCTTTTTATCTCTAATGTAACTGTAGAATTCTTTGGAATTATCAGCAACATTCATTTCGTATTGTCGTTTTTGTTTTTTTTTTGTTTTTTTGGATGTCTTTTTTAAATCTTTCTGTATTATTACATAACTTTGATAGTCGTTAGGTGCACCTGAACACTTGTATTTCTTATAACCCTGTCTCTTTTTAGCAATATTTTTTTCAGTTTCTTTGTCGAGCCATTTTGGGCGAGCCTGATTTGGTGGGCGTATGTCCTTAAACAGGATGGAAGTATGAATCATCTTAGTAAACGTATTTTGAAATATTTCCCACATCTGATCTACAGGTCTTTCGCTTAAAATTGCCTCCCAATCTGTAAGCTGAAGCTCCTGACGTAGTCCTATAAACTGAGCTTTACTAAAATCGGGTTTTTTTGATGCACATGTATCTATTCTAAAAAAAAAATTAGCAGTTTGAATCTAACTAAGTTGTGGTCGCTATTTGCAATAGTTCCACCAACCTCCACATCGGCTATCATGCTTTCACGGCTAGTGATCAATAGATCGAGTAAGTTTCCATGTCTTGTGGGTTCTTTTACGTGCTGAACTTGTAACGTAATATTAGATATTACGTCATGTATGTAATTATGTTATAGAATTGTGTTCCTTTGTATTACATAACTATGTTCATATTTCTTGTCTATGTAATTAGTAACGCCCGTCCACTATATGTAATCTTGCCTACGTGCGGAAAAATGTGCGCACTCTTGTAGAACAAACAGACAAGCAAAGTAATCCTGAATAGTTCGGAGCGCACAGATTTGACAGTTACTAAATAAGTAGATTGTTCAAGAGAGTCGAGGGTCTTAAAACTACCCATGTTGACGTGTGATAACTTACCCTCCCCCCTCCTTTGCGCTCGCCCGCACCCTTCACCGGAAGTATCCCGCTTCCGGTCCAATGGTATATAAGCTGTGGAAATCACTCACACCTTGTCATTTCTCGCATATTGTTCTCTTGATAAGACTCTCTCACAGGTTGGACTCATGAGACGATTCGTGTGAAGTGATCATCCCTTTTTACCTCCATTACTTGTCTTATATACGTTTGTATTGCATCATACTTGTATTTGTATTTATTACTTATTTTGATACATATGTTCCTGACCTCTTTGTATTTAATTAGTACCATATTGTATACGTATCTTGTGTTTCGTATTTGAACGATACTTTTCATATTCTTGTATTCGTGTAACGGTCCCATTGACCCAACTGCCCATTCTCTTTTGTGTTTATTATTGCCTGTAAATATTTTCCATGTTATTAATAATTTCGTTTACTAGTTTTATCGCTAGTTTGATATTCCTTTCCTGGAATCTTCTTTGTTACTTTAATTCTAGTCTTACGAATTATCTAGGCGCTGACCAGGTAATTCAGTCCTAGAGTGGCTTCTAGAAGTGAGCTGGTTCTTAAGCACTTATCCGTTATACGTAACGTCTCTTCACATAACCAGTCCGTCCGTAACAAACTAAGTAATTGTCACCGAGAAAATCTACCTATATGGCCATGTTCAAGGGTCATCCAATCAATGTCAGTAAAATTGAAATCACCCATTATCAATAAGTCTCTAGAAAAGGAATAAACACGACGAAGGAAACTGACTCTTTTGTCGTCGTTCTTTTCAGGGGGAAGCCTACCCAGCTGCACCTCGCACGATATTTGGGGTTTTGTCCTGCATCGCAGGATTCCTCACCTTCCTCCTTCCAGAGACACGGGGGACTGCACTTCCTGAGACAAAGACAGATGTCGAAACCATTGGGACGAATGCGAAGAAAAAAGAGAAATCACAAACGCCCTAAGGTAGGTGAGTTGAGTGATGCCAAAGAGAAAAATGACGATGATTAATAAGTGATGTCCCTGGTTCCAAAATATTTCGTTCAAGGGACTCAACAAGCGATACTCCCTGATCAACTTTAAAGAAAAATAGTGAGTGTCAACATTTGAAAGCACATACAGAAGAAATACTGTGAAGCATCAATGGTGATATTCCTCGTTCCTGAACATTTCGTTTATTTCATTAACAAATGGCCTTACCTGATCGAACATAAAACATTTAGTGACAACATTTAACAAGCTCTCCTGTATTGCGGTGTGGGGAGTGTCGGAGGTATATAAAACCGATATACTATGATAAGGGACTGTTCCATCTAGGCCTCATGTGAAAGTGAACGTGAAAAATGCCGAGGTAAATCAACAAAATGCTAAGAAAGGTACCGGGAATGCCAACAGGCCTAAAGAGTGACCGCCCGCGTGTCTTTGGTCTTTGGTCTTTGGATCACGTGCTGGACTCGTGATCAACAGCTATTTCCCTCCCGAAAGAAAACTCAAAGCTCATGTGACCGATCGATGGGCAATGGTGTGACCTTACACGCACACACCCCCAACTCCCCGCCCACGAGAGTTGGAGTAACGACTCGAAGCGCAGCGATACTGAAATTAATTCAGCCCTGGACAGGATTCGAACCCGGACCGCCCCAGTGACAGTCGGGGATTCTACCAACCGCGCCACTGAGTCATGTGTATGTGCGTGTGCATGTGTGTGCGCCCTAAAGTGCACGTTGAGCATCAACGATTCTGAAGAAGGTATCATCACTGTGTGTGTCACTCTAACGACTTACTGACCTTAGTGTGCGCTAGGGTCGCGGCATCAATTCGACCCGAGGAAAATACAGTGTATTGAATTTGATTTTTTGGTGACCTGTGACTACCTGAGGTGCGAGGGGCTCTCAAGACGTGGAGTTGTAAGCGACTCTTGTCCTCAAGTGTCAGCGCAAATGTGTGCGTGTGTGTGCCACGCCCCGTGACGCCCACTGTTTACCGTGTTTCGTCACGGTGACGTTGATGCCATGTGTGAGGCTAGGGTCAGCGTGTCCACTCTCACCTATAACAGTACCCAATTGTTTTGCCGCGGTCACCCCCTGTGCCCCCACCACCATCCGAGACCACCACACCCACCATTTCATTCTTGTCGTGATACAATGGCTGCATTTGTGCTGGTACCTTGAAGTACTACGCTCAATCATAGCCGCCGGGGGTAGACCTCACGGGAGCCAACAAAATAGGACGCAGCCCTCCCGACAGGCAAAGAATTCCATCCCTTACTCAAAGAATACAGTGGAACAATGTTCCCTCCCGTCCAAAGATGTCAAGGCACTAGAGTCATCGGCCAACCAACCACCTCCTAACCCCACGTGAAATGTGCAACCATAGCAGAGAGCGCCCAGATACCACCCGAACCCCACCCCCAACCCCACTCCGGTCCTGCGACATCCGAGCACGCCTCAGCGCATGTAACCACCCTCCCCCATTCCCCCAATCCCCTCGCAGGCACCAAAGAGGTCGCCCACCTCGGCGCATGTGACTCCCCCTCCTCTCCATATTCATTCTACCCCCTCGTTCAAATGCCAATAGTTTGGACACCACCGATTGCGCTGTCTGCAGCGCCTCCCATCAATCAAAGGAATGCCCAAGAAAGGGAGGGATGTCATTCCAAAGTGACCCAGTCGCAAGGAAGAACACAAGCCATGGAGTACCAACTACAGATCCAGGAAGAGAATCCTGGCAAATGCCACCCCTCACAAGCAACCATTGAATGTACCAGCATGGGATCGTCTATCACAAACCACCACCCCCCGCCCCCGCAGCGTCTTATGTCAGTGGAGGCATACAAGCCCACTACCCCAACCCCTCCCCCATCGCCTCTAATGTTAGTGAAGGAATATCCGCCGTTGCCAACCCCCTTCCCCCCCACACACCTCGGTGAAAGCAGTGCAAGAACGGAAGACGAGTGCTCCTGTCCCCAGCCCCCTTCCAAGGCCCCCAACCTGCCATGACAAACGAAGGCTATGAGGAGTTTATGACCACCACGGCTATGGCCATGATGAAGTGTATAGGAGTGATTGACTACCACAAAAGCATTTATGCTGAAGGATGTACATGACTCATACGACCAATAGATCCGAGTTACCGCCCCCACCCAAACCCCCTCCCCATCACGGTCTGCGGTGAGAGAAACCTCAAGCTCGAGGGTCAAGGTCACGCCTGTGGAAAACGGCACCACCAACACCACCATCCCCAACCCTTCCACCAGCCCATCGTCAGGAGCCAGCTATCCGACTTCAGAGGGCCGGTACCCATTACTGTTATCTCCATACAGCATCGAGAAGGATGCAACGATGGAAAACGAGCAGGAGGGGTAGAAGGGGGTTCCCCCCACCTCTATGGCAGCCCCGTCCCCACACCTACCCCACCTCTAACCTCTATGGCGCCCCTTCCCACATCCACCCCACCCACCCCTCCCACCCTTATTCTCTTCCTCGTCCCACTTTCACCCTACTCCCACTCCTACTCCTCCCCACTCCCACAAACCCATCCTTCTCCTCTTCCTTCTCCCTCCCACCCCACCCCTCTTCCTCCTCCCCCTTCCACCCTACTCCCCCTCCTCCTCGCACTCTCCTTCCCCTCCCTCTCTACTCTTTCTCCACGCCCTCCCGTCCTGCTCCTATTCTTCTTTCTCCCTCCCGCTCTACCCCCACTCCTCCTCCCCACTCCCACTCTACTTCTACTCCTACTCCCCTTACTCTTCCCACACCCCACTCCTCCTCCTTGCACCCCTCCCATTCTACGCCATCTCCTCCCTCCCACCCTCCTCCTACCCCCTCCCACCCTACATACACTCTTCCTCCCTCCTCCATCCCACTCTACTCCCACTCTTCCCTCCCCTTCCTACCCTACTCCTCCTCTTCCTTTCTCTACCCTTCTCCTTCCTCTACACCCCCACCCCACTCCTTCTCTTTCACCCTTCCACCCTACTCCCACCTACTTCTCCTCCCACTCCTTCCCTTTGTATATAAGCCAGAATCACAGTGATGAGGGTCATATGCGGAAGAGCACTTGGTGCCACACATCAAGTCCTACGCACGTACTACCTACAAGCGGTGCGTTCTATCGCCGACTACGCAGCCCCGGCTCTCCTTACTATGGACGTGGATAAACTCCAGAGGCTTGATACATGCCAGAATGAAGCGGCTAGTCATCCTGGGAGCACAGCGGTGGTATATAATTCTCAACCTCCAGGGAGAAGCCTCGCTTCCTCCTCTCCAACTCAGGATCAGAATATTCGGGGCGGACTTTGTTGCCCGCGCACTCCATCCCCGCGACGAGACAGGTCTAAGTCGGGCTATCTACACCAAGATCTAAATATACCAGGTCTGACCGCTTGAGCAGTTCTGCGCAGCTTCTGACGTCATTTGGATGTTTCCGTTTTCTCTTTGTGAAACACCGAAGAAAACTGTGAAACGCTAAGGAAGACTGGAATTATTATATCAGTGTGTGTGTGTATTTACCTAGTTGTATTTTACGGGAAGGGGAGCTATGCTCGTGGTGTCCCGTTTTCGTATCTCATTTTATCTAAACTATTTTTAAATTCATGTATTGTTTTTGCACACACCACTTTCTCATCTAACTTGTTCCAACTGTCTATTACTCTGTGAGGAAAGCTGTTCTTTTTCAGGTCTCTTCTATAGCTGTCTTTTTTTATTTTCTTTCCATGTCCTCTTGTATTTCTGTCATCCCATTTTATCAGATTCTCTCTATCAGTAATTTCTATGCCTTTCATGATTCTGTAAATAGCTATCAAATCTCCTCTCTCTCTTCTTTGCTCTAGTGTCTGTAGTTCAAGTTTTTCTAGTCTCTCTTCATATGATAGTTTTGAGAGTGTTGGTGCCAATTTTCTAATTGCTCTTTGTATTCTTTCAAGTTTTTTTATACATTTTTTTGCACTTGGTGACCATATCGTTGCTGCATATTCCAATCTTGGTCTTATCAGGGTGATTAGAATTTTCTTCACCATTTCTTCATCCAGGTATGTAAATGCAACTTTGATTGTTCTTATTAAATTATATTGTGTGTGTGTGTGTGTGTGTGTGTGTGTGTGTGTGTGTGTGTGTGTGTGTGTGTGTGTGTGTGTGTGTGTGTGTGTGTGTGTGTGTGTGTGTGTGTGTGTGTGTGTGTGTATGTGTGTGTGTGTGTGTTTTATGAAAAGGGGATATATCGTCGTGTGTGCTTATATGTGTACATGTTCACATGTGTGTGTGATTCATCTTGGTCTTTTGGATCACGTATTGGACTCGTGATCGACAGCTATTTCCCTCCCGGAAGAGAGCTCGAGCTCGTATGTCCGATCTATGAACTTACACGCAAACATATCTCCAACTCCCCGCCCACGAGAGTTGGAGTAACGACTCGAAACACAGCGAGACTGAAAAAAAAATCATCCTGGATAGGATTCGAACCAGGTACCGCCAATATCTTACCATTGTATGTCAGACTCTCAGCCAATTGCGCCACCGAATTATTAAATTTTTTATTTGTGTGTGTGTGTATTTATATAGTTTTATTTTACGGGAATGGGAGATATCATCGTGTGTACTTATATGTGTACACGTTCACATATGTGTGTGTGTGTGTGTGTGTGTGTGTGTGTGTGTGTGTGTGTGTGTGTGTGTGTGTGTGTGTGTGTGTGTGTGTGTGTGTGTGTGTGTGTGTGTGTGTGTGTGTGTGTGTGTGTGTGTGTGTGTGCGTGTATTTTATTGGAAGGGGATATATCGTCGTGTGTGCTTATATGTGCACATGTGCACATGTTCACATGTGTGTGTGATTCATCTTGGTCTTTTGGATCACGTACTGGACTCGTGATCGACAGCTATCTCCCTCCCGGAAGAGAGCTCAGAGCTCGTATGTCCGATCTATGAACTTACAGGCACACATATCTCCATCTCCCCGCCCACGAGAGTTGGAGTAACGACTCGAAGCGCAGCGAGACTGAAAAAAAAAACTTGGACTGGTTTCGAACCAATTATCGCCGACACCTTGACTTTGCAGGCCTGACTCTCAACCGATTACGCCACCGAGAAATTTGATAGAGTTGATGGTATTTGTATAATTTTATTTTACGGAAAGGGGGAGATATCGTCGTGTGTACTTATATGTGTACACGTTCACATATATATATATGTGTGTGTGTGTGTGTGTGTTTTATACACTTGTATTTTACGGGGAGATATCGTCGTGTGTGCTTATATGTGTACACGTTCACATGTGCGTGTATTTGCAGGGAAACGATGAAAATTAACATTTGGCTTAATTCCTCTTTGGTTTGAGCCACAATCCTTTATGGTACAATAAGCCATATTGTCAAGATCTATATATACCGGTATATATAGATCTTCATTGTTAGAATATAACTAATTGCGTGGAGCGGTGCGAGCGGAGGCAGCGACACTCCCCGTACGACGAGCCAGCTACAACTAACAGCAACGGGACGTAGGAAGCCCACTTTGAGCAGCCAGGTGATGTCACGGGCCCGCTGCGCCAACTCTCTCGAAATTCGGTCGGAAGTGGTTAGACCTGGTATATCTAGATCTTGATCTACACCTCACTTGCACGCACAGACACACTGCAACGCCCCAACACTTGGCTGTCACACGCGGCCAAGCTCCTGGATTCCTTCCAACTGCGGCAACCTCTCCTCGAGAAGAGCATACCAAAATCCCACCCGGAATTCAAATGCCCGCCGCCGTGGGCACCGGCTCCCGTGACCTTTAAATGTATGTCACTCACGGGGAAAAAGAGCGCATGCCACTCAGACAGAGCGTGCGTCTCGGCAAACAACGGCATCCGGGCACTGACGCGACCTGGTCATACCGTATATTTCACAGATGGCTCTATAAAACAAACCAGCCCATACACGTCCGGAGCTGCCTTTGTCACTGATGGATACATCTTTGGCAGGAGAGTCAGCGACTCCGCGCCCTCTCTTCAAGCCGAGGCCGTGGTGATGCAGGGGGCCCTAGAACATGCCCTTGTATCCCACTCCAATTCCGTGGTCATCCACACCGACTCATTGAACCTGATAAGCTGCTTGCAACAGGCAGAGCCCGAAGATAATGTCCACCTTCTCACCAATATCATTGCGCTCCTGCACAAATTACACCGTGCTGGACGGAATGTCATCAACGTCGGTGTGCATGGAAACGACCTTGCAGACGCAGCAGCTGCCGCAGCCCGCAAGCGCGCCAGTGTCGATGTCCAGGTCCCTCCCAGCAAGAGCCAGCTCCAACTTAGAACTAGGGCATTAGCACGCACGCAGTGGCACCTCCAACACAGTCTGGAGGCGCAGATTTCTCAATGAGCGGGGTGA
>NW_027467731.1:249329-271829 GCF_046742065.1 Oratosquilla oratoria
TATGCATTTATTTATTTATTTTACTTATTATCTATATCATTATATTTTTATTCGTTTATCTATTTATTCATTCATCATTATTATATATTTTTTTCGAATCCGACCTAGTTATGGACTAAAAGGTCTCATGTCGGCATGCTCTGCCTTTGTAATCACTTTCTACTTTCTTTTCACCATTGTCTTGTTACGTATGAATAGTCACTCTGTTTTCATTACTACTCTGTCTAAGAGAGGGGAATTAAACGGAGATTAATTTTCTTTATTTTCTTCCCGAATATATACACTTTGTCAAATTACACCAAGGGACTCCCATTTGGAATCCTTAATTTTGGTACTAGGTCAGTTCGCATTGACGCCATGATTTCTTTACGGCAATGATCCTTATTTTTACATCTAAGTACCTCCCCTAAGGGCGTGACTTTAGTCTCGTGAACCAATTGAATTTTCTCTTCCTCCACCCTTTCTCCAATCGGAAAGGCTGTTACAAACCCCGTAAGCAATATTGCTTACACAAACAACCTTGAAATCAATGCACCACTGACTTAGTTTACATATTGTTACGTCAGTATAAAAATGAACATTATACAACAATGAAATCGGGTCCCCAATGGCTGTTTGTAAAATTTTAGGCGAGTAGCGAGTTTGTGCAATATCTTCCCCTACGAACAATTGTTTACTAAACACCCAACTCATAAAAATTAGATTCCCGCCACCTACCCCTCTATCTAGCTCACTTTCTAGCCACTCGTCTACCAGCCTCTTATATATATATATATATATATATATATATATATATATATATATATATATATATATATATGTATACAGATATATGTATGAAGGTGGAAAACGAAGTCACGGGTCTAGTTCCGAGTTCCTGAGTTTATTCCTGACCGGTTTCGTTCTATGCTTCTTCATTCCTCTGAAGAAGCATAGAGCGAAACCGGTCAGGAATAAACTCAGGAACTCGGAACTAGACCCGTGACTTCTTTTTCCACCTTCATCAACTTGTCACAATGTACCAACATATATATGTATATATATCTTATGCACTGCTGTATTGCGTGTATAGCTATTGTACTATATCTGTGTCAAAAATAATTATCAATTGATTTCTCTTTTTCTATGTCAACAACGCTCACTGCAGTACTCAGTGGAAACACCAGAAGATGGAAATAGCAACACAGCTGTCTTTTATCAAAATGAAAACAAAATAGCAGGACCTATGCCTGGAACAAACAGTATGGTGAGTGGTGAACGCGGGAAAGACGAGAACCTCAAAGAACTCTTATCTTCTTCTTCCTTCTCCTCCTCCTCCGTGTCTTCTGTGTTCACTTCGGTATCTGTATCAGTAGCAGAGGTGGAATGAACATAATGAAAGTCATGGGTGGTGGTGTCGTTTGTAGTTGGTATAGTCCTGAGGCCAGTTCACGTATGTTTTTTTTTTCTGGACCTCTCACCACTTTTACAGTAAAAAAGAACATAAAGATATTATTTCAACCTTTCTTTTGCTCTTTCAATTCCCAAATTCCACCCCTGTGTCTGGGTATTTAAAGAGGAAACGGGAACGGGGATTTCAGCGTCGACTTTTTTTTTTTTTTTTTTGTGGTTTTTCCATTTGAAGAGTAGAGCTTCCGTCACTCACTCTCCATAGTGCGGTCACTCCATCGGCGGTTGTAAAAGCCGCGCCATACCTTCCCGTGAGGGGGTCCACAGAGCCGTCCGTGTAGTACGACAAGCTCGCTGGGGGTGGGGTGGGGTGAACCTTATGGACTCAGGGACCATGGGTCGCAGCCGTGATGGTTCGTAGCTAGGCTTCCTTCCGTTGAGGTGGAAAAGTTGAGAGCTGGTGCAGAGAGATCACCACGGGGGAGGAGGGGGAGCACAATTTGGATGAGGGCCATCTAGAACACGTCGCCAAACCAATTCCCGGAGTTTAAAGACGCGGATCGCATTCACCGCATGGGCCTTCCAGGAGTGACCGGTGGGGTCTCTCTCGGCTTCTAAAGACATGAAGTAAACCTCTCCGCCTGTAGGCGAAGGGAGGTAACTTCCACTTTCTGTCTTAGATTCACCACACTGGTTCATGGAGGGGCCGCAGTGACAGAGCGTCGAGCCTGGTTTTATAGGACTCCGAGCTTGTCCAACGAGCTGGGCCAGAGGGAGATGAGAACTACAATGGCATAGTCCAACACCGAGCGTACAGCTTGAATATAATACATCCGGAGGACCTTGTGCCCAGCACTTAGCTAGGGTCTCGTCATAGCTCTGAGGAGATTTAATCTCATCTTCATAGCCTCTCGTAGGTAACTGACCTACGGAGCAAAGGAAAGCCTGTCGTCGATCCAGATGCCCAAGTATTGATAGGTGGGTACCCAGGGGAGGATGTTGCCCTGAAGAGTAAGGTGGGGGTGCTGCTTCCGCGTTCTCAGACTCCTTGCTCTAGTCTTGGTCGTCGAGATCTTCAGTCCCAGCCTTCCACATTCCTGAGAGAGACGATTGATAGGACTCTGAGCACTGCGAAGGAAGAAGCCGCCCCCAGTGAGCACCAACTCGAGATCGTCCGCATAGTAGAAGGGGCGAGCATTCTCTCCGAGATCAAGGAGAGCCAGGTTCTTCATGCACGTTGAAGAGGGTAGGACTGAGAACGCCCCCCTGCGGGTTCCTGTTTTCCATCCTGTGGTATGCAGATAGGTGTCCATGAATGCGCACTCTCGCTATTCTGTTCGTGTGGTGGTGTGCAACCCAGGTTAGGAGTCTGTCTTGGATCCCCTTAGCAGACAAGGGTACAAAAATGGCAGGAATACCTGCTAACTCGAATGCTCTTTCCAGATCGAGAAATGCCACAATTGCAGCCTGACTACCGACTAATTTAAGAAGAGTTGCCACACAGTCAGTTGCTGCCACTCCATTTATAAAAGCATACATATTGTGATGGAAGGGTTCTATCTACCATAGGAGGCGACTGAAGACCATTCACTCAGTGGTCTTGCCGATGCAGGACGTGAGGGATATAGGCCTGTGGCTGTGTGGGTCCTTGCGCTTGGGGATCGGCACGATATCCACATTTTTACACTCCGCGGGGAGATGCCTCGCCTTCCAGTAGGTATTTATGAATGCTAGTGCTGCCAGCACTCCAGATGATCCCAGTTGCCTCAGGAAGGAGTAAGGTATCCCGTCGTTACCAGGAGCAGTATACTTGCTCGTCTTGCAATCCCATCGAAGTTCCTTGAGTGTAAAGGGACAGTCCGTCGGGGCATTCGTGGCCATGACAGCGTGGACCACATCCTTTCTACCTTGTAGAAGGAGGTGCTGTTCTTGCCTGACAGGTAGGAGGATTTGGGTTGAAGAGGATCGGTTTACAAATTGCTGCGCTAATAGCTCCGCCTGTTGTTTGGGGTGCGGGTAAGCGAGGGGGGGGTTGCAAGTTTTGTCAGCCGCATCTTCCTCCGGAGGGCGCTAACAGTGATTTGGCCAGAGAAAGTGGCACACCATTCCACTCACTGGTACCAGCGGCCTAGTTCCTCCTAGAAAAGGGTCCAATTGGGCTTCTCTGTATTACAGCTCCGAGGTGGGGGAATATAACATAAGAACATAAGAATGAAGTAGACTGCAATAGACCATAAGGCCTACACCTAGGAAGGTGGAGGGGTGAGGTCCACGGCTAAAGTAATGACCAGGGCAAAATGGTCGCTAGTGAGCTGCGGAAGAGTGGGAGAGGTGGGGTGTGCATTTTTTTTTTTTTTTTTTGGGGGGGGGAGTGAAGTATCACTCCCACGGGCTTTGTTTGAGCCAGTGCGGTGGTGTTTATGTAAGACACACCGTGTGGAGAGGAGGTGGAATAGTGTAGTTATTCAGAGGGGGATAGGGGGCAGTAGAAAAGAGAGGCTACAACTGTTAGAGCGGCGGCGGACGCTCTAGTAGCTAACGGAGCTCATAGGGGCTTTGGAGGCGGCAGAGGCGGCTTACAAGACCTCCAGGGGGAGCCGGTGGTCCCCGTCTGAAGAAAGAGGTGGCGGGGCAATTGCTCAGGCAGTGGAGGAGGTCGGCATTTTCTGCACGGCAGGGGTTGCACCGGCGGTCTTCTATGGTGCTCTGGTAATTATGTTGCTAGAAGCAACGGTCCTCGAGACGCAGCCTGAAGAGCAGCTTTTCTATCCTACTGGGAGTGGAACGGGGGAGGACTAGAGGTTCATATGCTGTCACCTTTTTGTACCACCCCGCTCGTTGGGAAATCTGCGCCTCCAGACTGTGTTGCAGGTGCCACTTCTTGCGTGCTAATGCCCTAGTTCTAAGCTGGAGCTGGCTCTTGCTGGGAGGGACCTGGACATCGACATTGGCGCGCTTGCGGGCTGCGACAGCTGCTGCGTCTGCAAGGTCGTTTCCATGCACACCGACGTGACTTGGCACCCAGTTGATGATGACATTCCGTCCAGCACGGTGTAATTTGTGCAGGAGCGCAATGATATTGGTGAGAAGGTGGACATTATCTTCGGGCTCTGCCTGTTGCAAGCAGCTTATCAGATTCAGAGAGTCGGTGTGGATGACCACGGAATTGGAGTGGGATACAAGGGCATGTTCTAGGGCCCCCTGCATCGCCACGGCCTCGGCTTGAAGAGAGGACGCGGAGTCGCTGACTCTCCTTCCGAAGATGTATCCATCAGTGACAAAGGCAGCTCTGGACGTGTATGGGCTGGTTTGTTCTACAGAGCCATCTGTGAAATATACGGTATGACCAGGTCGTGTCAGTGCCCGGATGCCGTTGTTTGCCGAGACGCACGCTCTGTCTGAGTGGCATGCGTTCTTTTTCCCCGTGAGTGACGTAAATTTAAAGGTCACCGGAGCCGGTGCCCACGGCGGCGGGCATTTGGAGTCCGGGTGGGATTTTGGTATGCTCTTCTCGAGGAGAGGTTGCCGCCGTTGGAAGGAATCCAGGAGCTTGGCCGCGTGTGAGAGCCAAGTGTTGAAGCGTTGCAGTGTGTCTGCGCGTGCAAGTGAGGTGTAGATGGCCCGACTTAGACCTGTCTCGTCGCGGGGATGGAGACCGCGAGCAACAAGGTCCGCCCCGAGCATTCTGATCCTGAGTTGGAGAGGAGGAAGCGAGGCTTCCCGCTGGAGGTTGAGAATCTTATACCACCGTTGTGCTCCCAGAATGACTAGCTGCTTCATTCTGGCATGTCTCAAGCCTCTGGAATTTATCCACGTCCACACTAAGGAGAGCCGGGGCTGCGTAGTCGGCGATAGAACGCACCGCTTGTAGGTAGTACGTGCGTAGGACTTGATGTGTGGCACCAAGTGCTCTTCCGCACATGGCTCTCATCACTGTGATTCTGGCTTATATACAAAGGGAAGGAGTGGGAGGAGAAGTAGGGGGAGTAGGGTGGAAGGGTGAAAGAGGAGGAGTGGGGTGGGGGTGTAGAGGAAGGAGAAGGGTAGAGAAAGGAAGAGGAGGAGTAGGGTAGGAAGGGGAGTGAGGAGTGGGAGTAGAGTGGGATGGAGTAGGGTAGGAAGGGGAGGGAGGAGTGGGAGTAGAGTGGGATGGAGGAGGGAGGAAGAGTAAATGTAGGGTGGGAGGGGATAGGAGGAGGGTAGGAGGGAAGAGATGGCGTAGAATGGGAGGGGTGCGAGGAGGGTGGGAGGGAGGAGATGGCGTAGAATGGGAGAGGTGCAAGGAGGAGGAGTGGGGTGCGGGAAGAGTAAGGGGAGTAGGAGTAGAGTGGGAGAGGGGAGGAGGAGTGGGAGTAGAGCGGGAGGGGGAAAGAAGAATAGGAGCAGGACGGGAGGGCGTGGACGAAGAGTAGAGAGGGAGGTGAAGGAGAGTGCGAGGAGGAGGGGGAGTACGGTGGAAGGGGGAGGAGGAGGAGGAGGAGTGGGGTGGGAGGGAGAAGGAAGAGGAGAAGGATGGGTTTTGTGGGAGTGGGGAGGAGTAGGAGTGTGAGTAGGGTGAAAGTCGGACGAGGAAGAGGATAAGGGTGGGAGGGGAGGGTGGGGTGGATGTAGGGAGGGGCGCCATAGAGGTGGGGTAGGTGTGGAGAGGGGGGCGCCATAGAGGTGGGGGGAACCCCCATCTACCCTTCCTGCTCGTTTTCCATCGTTGCATCCTTCTCGATGCTGTATGGAGATAACAGTAATGGGTACCGGTCCTCTGAAGTCGGATAGCTGGCTCCTGACGATGGGCTGGTGGAAGGGTTGGGGATGGTGGTGTTGGTGGTGCCGTTTTCCACAGGCGTGACCTTGACCCTCGAGCTTGAGGGTTCTCTCACCGTAGACAGTGATGGGGAGGGGGGTTTGGGTGGGGGCGGTGACTCGGATCTATTGGTCGTATGAGTCATCTACAGCCTTCAGCATAAATGCTTTCGTGGTAGTCAATCACTCCTATACACCTCATCATGGCCACTTCATCATGGCAATTCTCTATAATTACTAAGAGAGAGATCGATGAGTCCACTCGGCACGGTGCCAACGGCAATTATCCTTGAAATTTGTTGTTTATGTAATACAGGAGAGCTTGTTAAATGTTGTCACTAAATGTTTTTGTGTTCGATCAGGTAAGGCCATGTGTTAATCAAATAAACGAAATGTTCAGGAACGAGGAATATCACCATTGATGCTTCACATAATTTCTTCTGTATACGCTTTTAAATGCTGACACTCACTATTTTTCTTTGAAGTTTATCAGAGAGTATCGCTTCTTGAGTCCCTAGAACGAAATATTTTGGAACCAGGGACATCACTTATTAATCATCGTCATTTTTCTCTTTGGCATCACTCAACTCACCTACCTTAGGGCGCTTGTGATCTTCCTTTTTTCTGCGTATTCGACCCAATGGTTTCGACATCTGTCTTTGTCTCGGGGAGTGCGGTCCCTCGTGTCTCTGGAAGGAGGAAGGTGAGGAATCCTGCGATGCAGGACAAAATCCCAAATATCAAGCGAGGTGCAACTGGGTAGGCATCCCCCTGAAAACAACGACGACAAAAGAGTCAGTTTTCTTCGTCGTGGTTATTCCATTTCTGATAATGGATGATTTCAATTTTACTGGTTATTCCTTTTTATGATAATGGATGATTTCAATTTTACTGACATTTATTGGATGACCCTTGAACATGGCCATATAGGTAGTCGCTTGATAGATTTTCTTGGTAACACTTACTTAGTTCAGCGCGTAAAAGAACCCACAAGACATGATGGCCGATGTGGAGGTTGGTGGAACTATTGCAAATAGCGACCGAGACGGGGATGATGACGTCACGAATGCGAGTGGAAGCGTGCGCACTCACCAGGGCTCGCAATTGGCCCATAGCCAAAGGAAAAGCGGCCAATTAGAAAACTCTTCAGAAACAGGGACCTGACTGTGACCCGCTACCAGGGTTCAAAAGACGGCCTCTTGCCAATGGAGGGCAGAACAACCTCCACACCAGCAACAGCAAAAACTCGTGTAGCTCCAAGACCTCTCTCCTAGCATCGGATCGAGGATCTACAAGCTCCAAGACCTTCTCTTTCTCCTAACACCGGATTGAGGACCTCCAGACTTCAGGCTCGCCACATTCTCGCCTGATTCAACCAATAAAGAGAAAAGACACTGCTTTAATTTCATTCCTTGGTTGCCCTCCATACCAGAACACTACAAATTGATGACTCGGAGTGTGGTAACCAGAAAAATGGCAGTCTTAAAGCTCAAGCTTCTCATCTTTTCCCATGATGTGAACAACTGGCTCATCCACGCTCAAGCATATTTCGACACTCAGCAGGGGGTGACCGATTAACAAGCCTTCGGAGCGTATATCGCCGCACTCCCGACGGAAGTTATCTCCCTCGTTCAGAACGTCATTTTCGCACCACCAGAGGAAAACAAGTACGACGCCCTCAAAACGGCCTTGAGGAACCACTACACCAGATCTGACGAGGAACTCTATAAGGAAATCCAGGAAATCCAACACGGAGATGACCGGCCATCAGCTCTTTTCAGCAATTCAGGAGAATGGCGACTCTCAATGTTCGGGCGAAAGTTCACATTCCCGACGCACTCCTTCGATCAATACATCTCCAAAACGCCGGTTGACCGGCAGTTAAATATGGACGCCCTGACTGCTGACAAGGACGACGACGCCTACTGCTCCACCGCTGACGAAATGCATCAGCGCCATAGGTCTCTGCAAGTGTTGACATACACCACATTCTCGGGAAGGAGCAACACTACAGTGAACAGCATGCGGTGACATAAGTGATACCGATAGTGGGCCGCCGATAAACACAATGCTCTCAGAAAAAGCAACAGTGCAGTGAACACAGAGTGTAGTGACATTACACGTGCTAATTACCACCCCTCGACCAGCCAAACCTCAATAGTGCAGTGATCAGGACCGTTCATTCGTCGACCAGTACAGAGAACCAAAGTGTGCAGCAGCCACAGGAGGAAATGAACGAAATCAGGAAATTGCTGATTCGGTTAACTGACATGCCACGAAGTGTCGTCTCATCTAGGAATAGTGGTACCTGGTGGTACCATATCCGCTTTGGTGAGGGAGCAGTCAGATGTACCGAGTCCTGCAGCTGGTCTTGAAACGCCAGACGTGGGGGACAGTAGGTACCACCTCCTCCGCCAACTACGCTTCCACCCTCCTTTCGGTGCGTGGTGATCATTCCGGACTCTCCATCCAGGTGGACACGGCTCAGCCGTCAGCATCATGCATCCTGCAGCAGCCCCGAGACAAGGGAAAGACATCCCATTATTCGACCTGCTCGTAGCCAACTGCGCACCCATTGCCACATATGGCAGCCACCACGTTGTCCTGGATCTCCAGAATATCAAGTTTCCCACCTTTGTTGTTACAGACATCCAACCACCCATCTTAGGCTATGAGTTTTTACAACACTACAAAATGGCAGTCAGCACCAAGGATAACTGCCTGTATCATGCATCAAGCCGCATATCGGGAACGATCACCAACGACACTTCTTCCAAGGTATCCTCCCTTCAGCCAGACGACGAATACCCGCAAATCCTGCAAGACTTCCCTCAACTGACGCCCAAACAACATAGTGCACCATATCCAAACAACTGGGCCGTCGGTCTACAGTAAGCCTCGACGCCTTTCCCCAGAGAAGTTGGCAGCAGCCAAGCAAGAATTTCAAGAACTTCTCTACCAGGATATCATCCGCCCCTCTGAGAGTGATTGGGCATCGCCACTCCATGTGGTTCCCAAGACACCTCTATCACCCAACCAGTAGCGGGCCTTTGGTGATTATCGCCAACTCAACTGCATCACCAAGGCCGACCGCTACCCCATTCCAAATTCCCAAGACTTCCACTTTAAGCTCCACGGGAAGTGGGTGTTCTCCAAAATCGACTCGGCCTTTTTGAGTGGAGAATTATGTCGTTTGGCCTCTGCAATGCAGCCAAAACTTTTCAGTGGTTTATGAATCACGCCCTCAGAGACTTCCACTTTGTCTCCGTTGTATACACCACTTACATCATCACCATTCCCACGCATTGTGAGCGGTGTCACAATCATCACCCAGACATCCTGTCGCCAGACACGTCCGCCCTAACAGCTGACCTTAGCACTTATCGCAGGAAAGCTGACCTAACATTTAAGCAGCCGAGCACACCGTCCCCGAGTGCCCACAAACAGGACGCACACGGACACACGAACACACACATAATGGATGCCATTAGTCACAACCCACATTAACACACGGAAACACAATACACATAAGACCTTTCCCCCTGGACATATTACGTAAGATAAATATAATAGATAACAGTTTGTAACCCCAGAATAATACTGTTGCTACATACTTATGGTGTCATGTACAACAATTGAAATTCATAAATGACCAAAGCACCTCAAGAAATTGCTGTGTCAAGACTTCCGGTCAACAAAAAGACAGCGGAGATCTCGAGAGAGGAGTTGTTGGTGTTAGACGTGCTTGGTGTTACTAGTGTACAGACATATTGTATAACCCTGTGTTTAGAAATAAACGAGAGAAAACCAGAGTGCGGTTTGTAACCCCAGGGGGGGTATACAAGTGACTAACTTAGTGATTGGAGACTACCGGGAGCAGGACACTCAGGCCCCTGAAAAGAACCATTCCTGAACCAATCAATCGAGTGGTTCTACAAGCGGTTATACTGGTGGCAGCGACACCGCATCCCATTTCTTCCAAAGAGACTGGCACCTAGAAACCACCTTATTCTATTCAACCTGAAGCGAGCCAACCACGCCCACCGTTGAGAAGCACGAAACCTCGGTCACAGAGCTGACATCGCCTGCCCCTGACTTCCAATCTACCGCACACTACACTGTACACTGTAACGAGCATCGTCCTCACCGTCTCCAAACTACCTAACCACGTCTACAAGGTAAATAATTTTCTATCCACCCCTCACAACACTTGATAATATTAATACTCCTCATCTACCCCCTAAAACCCCCCTGATACTCGCTTTTCTTTTCCATTCCATGCGAGCATCATTCACCCAAACTTCAAGTACCAACCCACAACAAACCCCATATAGAGAAAATAGCACCAATCAATAATAAAAAAAAAAAATCATCGACAACCCAAACTGAACTTCAACCAAGATTCCTACGTCTGGCATCTCCCAATCTACGGACTGGAACAGCCCCACCTTGCGGTAGCCGCACGTACGTCCATATACTCATTCATACCTTTTTTTTTTCTAAGGTATCCCAATGCCTAATACATTTATGTAACTTTTAGAATCATATTCCAATATTCATATGTAACCCACGTGCCAAAGACACGTAAGATTCACTCTAACCTTCGTAACATCAATAATTAACAACAGCCTAACTTCATTTTCTTTTTTTAAATAACAATACATCCACTAGTGGATTAATAACTTAAACGAAGCAAATATCATTATATTAAAAAAAAATTGTAACATCACTAAGATAACCACTCACTTATCTTTGCAAATAATTAAGTTAAGAGATTAGCCACTACGTAACATAGTACTATAATAACTACTTAGTGATAAGATATATTAATAATTGTTACCAATCCATAATTATAATACCATTTCCTTTTTACATAATTTTACTTTGTATTTTCCCAATTTATTATTTACATTTAATACCTTTTCAACTTTTACAATAATTTATATAGTTATATTGATATATATACCCTTTTTGTTATAATTCCACCACCTTATTATTACATACTCGTATTCTATATCCCCATTGTATACCCATTTACATTTAATATCTTTTCAACTTTTACAATAACTTATATAGTTATATTATTATATGTACCTTTTTTTATAATCTTATCCAATTACTACTACAAACCCATATTATATATCCCATTGTATACCCATTGACGCCTTATACCCCCCCCCCTTTCCTCTAACTACACCACATTATATCTTAGGTAATGCATGCATCTCTAGTTAGACACTAACATGGCTACAGGAACGAGATCCAAGGTCAGGAATTTACTTGATGTATTCATTACCCCCCCTAAAGAAAACAAATCACATAATGACACTGACCATGCCACACCTAAGGCAGATTCTAGAATAATTCCCGAGGATAACGTTGACAACCCACCCTTACAACATGACCATTCACAGGAAGACCCTTTTAACCCAACCCAACTATACCAACTCCCCGACCCCCTCCCCCACTCCACACCAAAAGCTCAAGTTACCCCTCAACTAGATCCTCAACAACAACAACCCACACCTCACCTCACCCCCAAGTTGCCCCTCATGTAGACCCCCAGCAACAATCCCTAAATCCCACAACCCATGCATACGAGAACTTAGCCTTCCCTTCTCCCAACTTCCCGTCAAGTCCAACAGACCTTCACCCAACATCCCTACCCAGCACCTAACCTTGCCCCAACCCCATCGCAACATCCTCACCCACAACTCCAACCTACAGTAATCAATAATTACAAAACCATTACCCCTCTAACCGAAATCCCCACCTTCTCTCAAGCTAGCGGACTCTCCATCACTGACTTCCTGACGGCATGTGACCTTTTCTTTTCTAAAAATCCAAACTACTCTGACTTAGATAAGATAAATCTATGCCGCCAGAAAATAGAAGCATCAGATGAGCACCGATCTACCGCTCGGATGCTAGACAGTCTGATAGCCACAGGGATCGCATATAGCGATTATAAGCAGCATCTGTTAAATGTCTTTCAGAACAAACAAGCAAACAACATTAACTTTCTCCTCACATTTCTAAATAATACTAGAACTCAAAAACAGACTAACATCAACGACAATGTGGCCAACGCAATCAAGGAAATTAGGGAAAATCTAGAAAATAACAGCCCTTGGACCTGTACAACCATTACAGGAAAAAAGGCAATGACATTAGAAAACCTATACACATTCCTGGAGATAGGCCTTTATCTTTCCCAACTCCCACCAAAGTGTCAAAGAGAAGCCACAAAAAGGGATTTAAACACTAGAAACCCATTATCTTACACATACATATTAGACATAACCAACGCTTGCAACATCTCCCTCTCTGACCAGCACCATTTTGCTAGACTAAATAGCCTTCAGTCACACCAGCCCCCTAGCTCCAATACAGCGCAACCATCTAACTGGTGTTCCTACCATCTTTCAACTAGTCACAACACCAGAGACTGCATACAGAAACAACAAATGCAAGCACAACACCACACAACCCCTTGCTCAGTTCATGGAACTACTTCCCACACGGATTCTCAATGTAGAGCGCAGCAATACCAACACCCGCAGGCACAACACCGCGCTACCCCTTGCTCAGTTCATGGTACTACCTCCCACAAAGATTCCCAATGTAGACCTCAACAACAAATCAAACAACTCACGCCCCCCCAGACCCCCCAACATGTCAAAACCAACACGGCCAGGCAAATACTGCAACCTACACAAAACCACAACTCACTCCAACAAGGAATGTTCTCAACAAAAATCACAACCACAACCTCATCAGAGAACAAACAAACAAGTTACCGCACTTCGACAAACACCCTCCTCCCACACAACACATACAACTCAACACCGATTGGGGGAACGTGTACCAGCCTCACGCACCAGACCACCATAGGAACGTCCGACACACCACACAACTATATCACTCTAAAGGTGACATTAGATCAAATTACTGTTGACATGATGGTTGATACAGGAACAAACCTGAACCTCATCCCCAGAGCTCTCTATGAAGCACTAAATGACCCAACCCAAATTCAATATTCAAATACGGAAGGCCTACTGATAGAAGGATCAACCATATCACTTCATGATATGATTGATATAAATATAGAAGTTGACAAATCCCAAGTAGGCATCACATCCTTCCACTTAGCAGATGAATGGAGTCTTGATCACCAAGGTATAATAGGTTTAAAGTCCCTACGAGACTGGAAGTCCATCATCAACTTAGATACCAACAAAATCTCCTTCTGAGATGAAAGTAATGAGTCAACATTTCCTGAAACACCCGACCCAGACACACAACCTCTTTCATGTCTATCTAGCTTAAATAACCCCACCCCCACTAAGAGCTACTCTTTCCGCCCACCCCCTTATGTCACCTCAAAGGCACTGTTGTCTAACACAGTCATCATACCCCCTAGACATTCTATAACAGTCCCACTATATATACCCGGAGCAATCGGATATCAGGACGTCATAATTGACCCAGACACGTCCAGACTCAACAACATAGCCCTAGAATCCTCATGGGATATAGTATCAGAAAACAAACACACCCTAGCTATGTTAACAAATCTCTCCCACCAACAACGCAAGATCAGAAAGAACACAAACATCTGTTCAGTCCATCTCCATAATTCCCCAATCCAGGAACCACTCCCTCAACACATCAACACTGTAAGACAAACACAAACCCTCACCCCTATCCACCCCAACCAAATCACAACATCAGCCAACGGAGAGATGCGTGACAAGCTACAATACCTCCTACAAAGGAATAGATCGGCTATCGCCTTAGAAGGCGAACCCTTAGGCAAATGTGATATAATCAAACATCACATCCAAATTCCCCCCAACACCCCACACCCCCGCTTACCGCATACCCCACAGTAGGAAAATACAAGTCAACAACAGTGTGCACGAGATGTTACACCAAGGTGTAATTTCTCACTCAGACAGTCCGTGGAACAGTCCCCTCTTCCTAGTCCCTAAGAAAGACGGAACCTTACGCCCTGTTGTAGACTTTAGGAAAATCAATAACCTAACTCAATCTGACCCACACCTACTACCCGCCATGCAAGATGTCTGTTTTTTTCCACAATTGACCTTAAGTCAGACTTCTGGCAGGTGGAACTGACAGAGGAATCAAAACCCGTAACTGCATTCTCCACTGATAAGGGACATTTCCACTTCGAGCGTATGCCCTTTGGCCTTAAGAATGCCCCCTCAACCCAACAGAGATTATTGACTCGCATTTTCAGCGACATGATAGGAATCTCATTATTCGTCAACTTAGACGACCTCATCATCTATAGTCCCACACAAACTGACCACCTTCATACACTAGAGATTGTCCTAAAAAGACTCAAAAACACCGGACTGAAAATCCAACTAGGAAAGTGCAAATTCCTACAGACGGAACTCACCTTCCTAGGCCATAAGGTAGACGCCACAGGCATCCATACCACCCCAGATAAAATAAATGCCATAGTAAACTTCCCAACCCCCAGAAACGCATATGAAACTAGAAGTTTCGTAGGACTAGCATCATACTATAGACATTTCATACACAAATTTGCAGAAATTGAATCCCCTCTCACCAAATTCACAAGAAAAGGCGAGCCTTTCAAATGGTCTGAAGAGGAACAGACAAGTTTCGACACCCTTAAACATGCTCTTACCACAGCCCCTGTCCTTGCCTTTCCTGACATGAAGAAAGAATTCCTTCTTTACACCGACGCCTCCTCTAAAGGAATAGGCGCAGTCTTACAGCAGAAAGATGAAAACGGGAAAGAGCACCCCATAGCCTACGCAAGTAGAATACTGAATAAGCCTGAAAGTAACTATTCAACTACCCACAAAGAAGGACTTGCATTGATATGGGGCTTGAAACATTTTAAATATCTTATACTAGGGTATAAGATCACAATCTTCACAGACCATCAACCCCTAGTCTACCTCTTTAACTCTAAAGACCTATATGGCAGAATAACTATGTGGAAAACAACCTTATTGATATATGATCCCAAGATCACATACCAAGCTGGAAAAGCTAACATAGTAGCTGACTCACTAAGCAGACAAACTCACGTGTCAACCCTAGCAAAAACAACCTGTATCCCTATGCAAGACCTTAGAGAAGAAACAGACAAAGACCCGACATGGTCTAAAGTAAAACAATATCTACTCTCAAGAGCACCCTTACAGTCCCGACCACCTGTCCCTATAGAGGAACTCAAACTGGTCGACGTAATTATAAGGAGAACCACTAACAGCAGGGAAGTGACTATCATTCTCAGAGCCCTAGTTCCCAAGGTCCTACACATATTGCACGACAGTGCAATGTGAGGCCACTCGGGCAGGGATAAGACACTGAATACTGCTAGGCATTCATATTTTTGGATAAATATGAAAAAAGACATAACCACACATATAGACCAATGTTTAACTTGCAACCAATTCAGAGGACCTGACCCCAAACAACTAAATATCAAAGACATCCCACTCCCTGCTGAACCATGGGAAACACTTGGCATTGACCTACTTAAAATGCCAACGAGCCATCAAGGTTCCAATTATGTACTCACGGCAGTCGACTATCTGTCAAAGTACATAATCCTAGTTCCACTACAGGACAAAACAGCAGAGACTGTGGCCAAAGCATTGGTTAACAACATATTCTGTAGATACAACATCCCCAGGCGAATGCTGTCTGATAACGGCTGTGAATTCAAGAACGAAGTAATGCGCGAAATAGCACATTTATATAACATTTATCAAACCTTCGCCACTGCCTACCATCCACAAGGAAATGGACTTGTTGAACGCACAAATAGAAAAGTGCTTGAAATCCTCAGACCTTTGGCCAACGATCTTTCGGATAGTTGGGAAGATTGGCTACCCCAGGTACAAGCTAGTATCAATAGCACAGTCAACTCCGCAACAAAGATGTCCCCCCATGAGATCATATTTGGCCAAAGAATGCGGCTACCATACCAAATCTTTAACCAACCCCCACCCCCCTTATACAACCTAGATAACCTTACCCAATGCCTAAAAAGAGGCATGCAAAGTATATACAAACAGGTCAGAGAAAACCTCAAAGCAGCTCAAGAAAAAACCAAAACCAAACAGCACAAGCGATCATCTCCACTCAACATAACACTTGGAGACACAGTCATGGTCAGAGACTCTAATAGATCTAACAAACTCAAACCCAAGTTCTTAGGCCCCTTCACAGTCACAACCTCACTCCCCAACAATGTTTTCCTGTTAACGAACCCTTCCGATCACACAACCGTAACCATACACGGAGAGAAATTGAGAAAAGTTAAACTTAACCTCGAACCAACCCCACCTCCCAACTACAACTCACCTACCGCACTAACACATAACTCACCCAAGCGCAAGTCCCATCACATGACACTACGTCGACGCAACTAAACATGCACTCTAGCCCTCGCCCCTGAAGATGCAGGACGTCATGCATCCCTCAGTGGAGGTTAAAATGGCCAATTTACAATAAGATCTCCCTTCCAAATATCTATCAAACCCTCTCTACTTCCTTCCGACCACTATAACCTTAGCGAGAGTCAGATAGACATATCCTCATTCACTAAAACATAACCTTCATCCACAGGATGCAACCCATAATCCTGCTACCCATTCTCGTCCACCTCTCACTCTCCACTCCCATACTGATACCAGGAGCAATCGTCAACAACCATGGCACCACCGCATGCGTAGAGGATTCCATAATGGTAAAACTACGGATTTCACCCGAACTGTTGATAAGACCCCTCATAAAAATCCACAAAAACTTATTACAAATAGAGCAACAAATCTCCACCCAAATACCCAATACCACAGATCAAAACTACGAAATCTCAATGACACTGTACCACAACGTCAACGCCTTATACGAAAAAATGAACACAATCAAATACACAATATACCACCTCCCCAACCCAGAAAATGAAGACCCAAAGAACAGTAGAGTCAAACGCGGTTTGTTCGACTTTATAGGAATCATCTCTAAATCCCTATTCGGGACTGCAACTGAACAAGACGTACAAACAGTCCACTCACACATAGGAAATATAACAGAGGTACTACACAGACAGGGTAAACTCATAAATCTAAACTCTAAAAACATCGATCTCCTCGCCACCTCAATAAATTCAGTAATTGAAAAGATCAATCACCTCACAGCATTCACAACTTCCCAGTTATCTAAGATTGCCAATTCACAAATAGCCCTCTTCTTCCTTCACCACCTAAATGAACTAGACAAACAACTAGACAGACTACTGAGTCACAGTAATCTTATCCAGAGAGATATTTGGAACGCCCACGCAGGTATAGTCAACTCTCAAATGATCACTCCAACCCAACTTACTCAAACATTACGACAAGCTCACAATACATTGAAACTCACCCCCTTCTTCCTCCATCCTAGCATCAACTATCTTTCAAGAATTTATTCTTATCAACATACCTATGGACCCGATCAAGAGATTCTCCCTTTGGGAAATTTATCCCTTCCCCTATCCTTATCAAAACCGCACAATGACCCTCAACCTACCAACCTCCACCATCCTAAAATCAACAGACGGCCAGTGGATTTCACTGGCCTCACCGGAAACCATGGCAGCTTGCAAGATAGCACGACCCAACTTCCATATCTGCCCAGCTTACCCCTTCCATTTCCAACTAACCAAGTCCCAACCTTGCCTCTCAGAACTCACAACACCCAAAGTCAATTTTTCCGAGACATGTGACTTTCGCTTTTCGGACAACACTAAAATACACCACACCCACGTAGGACATAAACACTTCATATTTCTTCCCCACCCCACATTAGTATCCGTAATATGCCTACACAAACCACCCTCCCATCATAAGATCAACGGCTCTATCACTCTACCAGACACCTGCCACATCTATATGATGGACTCAATGCTCCTCCCCAACAAACTCCATTACCAAGGCACTCTCAACACCACCCACGATCTAGGTCCCATAACCCAACTAACGCTTCCACCCCTCCCTAAGATCCCCGATACCATCCTCCCAAGTAAGATAGACATGGTACGTCTCCTAAATAAATCAACTAGTCTTGATATGGACTCATTAGATCTACACTATAAAATTTTACCCTATGCCTCCACCGCCCTCTCAATCTTAATCATCATTTTTGTACTAGTGATACTAACAAAATACTTTTGCATGAAATAAGTCTTTGAAACAGTTTTTTTTTCTCCTTTTCCCAAATTGCTGTAAACCTAGGTTAAGTTCTATCTTGTGTCTCACCAATATCTTATAGTGACATATATATACTCTTACAAACTCACAGATAAGAGTTTCTCACAAAACATACTATAGTACCATACAAACTCACAGATAAGAGTTTCTCACAAAACATACTATAGTGCCATACAAACTCACAGATAAGAGTTCTCAGAAGTGATATGTGAGTGTCATATAAACTCTTATATGATAGTTGAAAATATATGTAATACTGGTGAAACACAACCTTATTCCCCGTTCAGCGACACAACATCGCATACCCATTATTTCTGGTTCAACATGTCCTCTTGGGACCTCATAATCAATTCAACATCAACCCCCCTTCTCCACATATAACCACCCAAAGATTTTGTGTCTCTGACTATATAACTATATATTTGTATATATGTATCAATATTTTGTTAACCATGTACCATTAGGTGCCGGGTTCCACCTAACCCCAGGGGGAGGGCGATATGTATACACCACTTACATCATCACCATTCCCACGCATTGTGAGCGGTGTCACAATCATCACCCAGACATCCTGCCGCCAGACACGTCCGCCCTAACAGCTGACCTTAGCACTTATCGCAGGAAAGCTGACCTAACATTTTAGCAGCCGAGCACACCGTCCCGAGTGCCCACAAACAGGACGCACACGGACACACGAACACACACATAATGGATGCCATTAGTCACAACCCACATTAACACACGGAAACACAATACACATAAGACCTTTCCCCCTGGACATATTACGTAAGATAAATATAATAGATAACAGTTTGTAACCCCAGAATAATACTGTTGCTACATACTTATGGTGTCATGTACAACAATTGAAATTCATAAATGACCAAAGCACCTCAAGAAATTGCTGTGTCAAGACTTCCGGTCAACAAAAAGACAGCGGAGATCTCGAGAGAGGAGTTGTCGGTGTTAGACGTGCTTGGTGTTACTAGTGTACAGACATATTGTATAACCCTGTGTTTAGAAATAAACGAGAGAAAACCAGAGTGCGGTTTGTAACCCCAGGGGGGGTATACAAGTGACTAACTTAGTGATTGGAGACTACCGGCAGCAGGACACTCAGGCCCCTGAAAAGAACCATTCCTGAACCAATCAATCGAGTGGTTCTACAAGCGGTTTTAACCGTCTACATCGATGACATACTTGTGGCCTCTGACGATCACGACCAACACCGCCACCATCTCCGCCTTCTAAGAGTACCATCACTCGACTTCCTTGGACACCGCATATCAACAGAGGGGCTCTCCCCCTCCCTCAAAAAGTCGACACCATTATCAACTTCCCGCAACCATCATCAATCAAAATGCTACGCCAATTCCTAGGGATCGTCAATTATCATCATCGATTCATCTCCAGTGTAGCCGCCAAACTTGCCCCTCTGAACGACCTTACCAAGAACCGTTCCCAGCAATCGTACCTGTTAAGTGGTCTTTTGAATCAACTCAAGCATTCAGGCAGATTAAGGCTGAATTGGCAAACGTCATCCACCTGTCCTATCCGGTGGCTAGTACTCCAACCACCCTCACTACTGACGCCTCCTCTACAGCCATAGGTGCGGTACTCCAACAGAGGGTCAACGGACAGCTCCATCCGATCGTTTTTGTTTTTTTTTCCAAACGGCTGGAATCTTCCCAAATGCGGTACAGTGTCTTTGATAGAGAGCTTCTGGCCATTGTCTCGGCCGTCAAGCACTTTCTCTACTGTGAGAATCAACACCATGTGAGATCGAAACCTTTATTGGCACGACGTTTCGCTTGTTACAGCTTTTTCAAGTACAGACATATGGCAAACACTCTGAGTACATATAGGGCGACGGGGAAGGAACTGGGAGAGGTTATCAGAAGGGGTGTGTGGTAGGTGGAGGGGCGGAGGGGGTGTGTTGAGAAGGGAACGGGTGGGACTTGGCGGAGATAAAAAGGAGGACATTTCGGACACTTCCTCATTGACCGGAGTTCTAAGCCAGACGGCATTTCCATCGACAGGCTCAAACCAGCTCACCTCCCTCCATATTCCCCTCCATCCTCCCATTCCAACCCTCCTTTCCACCTCCAATCCCTCTTACAACACGTCCCTGCCACTATCCCACAACAAACCAGCCCACCCCCTCATACCACCACAATTGTTCCCCCTAATCCTCAACATATTTCTTCCCCTCCCAATTCACCTTCTCCACCTTTACCTAACTCACTTACCCGGCCATCTCCACAGACCACCACCATTATTCCATCCACTCATCAACACATTACCTCCCCCCCCCCCGACTCACTTCCGTTTTCACTTTTACCCCACTTATCTAACCGTCTATCTCCACAGCTGCATGCCCAGCCAGGACCCTCTCGTCAAAACCACGACCACTCCTACAGCCGGCTGCCGCCTTCTTATCCATCATCCAGCCCATCCTCTCCAGAGATCTCGCTCGATGGCACAATCACTTGCTCCGGCCGCCTGGTCAGAAGGCCTACTCGCTACTCCAACTCCGCTCTGGCGACTCCTTACCCTCCGTGCTCCTCGCTTCCAAAGGCGGGAGGGTGGGGTGTAGTGGCTGTACTCCATCCAACACCGACCGCATCTGAGACAACCATCTCCCACGCAGACCGAGACAAGGATGATGACGTCACAAATGCGAGTGGAAGCGCGTGCACTCACCAGGGCTCGCAATTGGCCCATAGCCAAAGGAAAAGCGGCCAATTAGAAAACTCTTCAGAAACCGGGACCTGACTGTGACCCGCTACCAGGGTTCAAAAGACGGCCTCTTGCCAATGGAGGGCAGAACAGCCTCCCCACCAGCAACAGCAAAAACTCGTGTAGCTCCAAGGCCTCTCTCCTAGCATCGGATCGAGGATCTACAAGCTCCAAGACCTTCTCTTTCTCCTAACACCGGATTGAGGACCTCCAGACTTCAGACTCACCACATTCTCGCCTGATTCAACCAATAAAGAGAAAAGACACTGCTTTAATTTCATTCCTTGGTTGCCCTCCATGCTAGAACACTACACTGTCACCATCATATATTGGCCTCCTGGCCAATAATCTAAAGTAACAGTACAAAAATAGAACATCTTCAGTAATCAGTGAAGTAAATTATTAAGTGAAATTTTAAACTTTCCACTTCTCACTTGTTCGTATGTGTTGGTTAACACTTAATTGTTACATTTAGATGCATGTATAAGTAAAATTCTATAATATTTTTTTTTCTTTTGGAAATGAAAAATGTTCAGTATATTTCTCCTCTCTCTATTTTTATCTATTTTTGTCATAGACATTCTTGTTAATTTAGAGGAACATTACTAAGGTAATTAAGCCTTAAGAGAATGTCGTGATATTGACCTTCTTCACAATGTCGGTCAACCAGAACAAAACATCGACCATTGAAGAGAAATAGAAAATTAAATATTGCTCGACTTACTAATATGTCGTTAATGTAGGGGGCCGTTATTCCGCCTAAGCGGGCCACAGTGTTGCTGATGCCCACGGCCAGAGTTCGAGTCTTTGTAGTGTTGATTTCGGCGGTCAAGAGGTACACCACGACGAATGCACTGCTTATTCCGAATTTTCCCAAGAGAGCTAATGCTGTCTTCCATAGTATGGCGCCTGGAACAACAAATACAACAACAAAAAAGTATGCAGTCTTCAACTTTTACAAGCAGACTCCCTCTTGGTTTTATTTGTGTCTTTTAGATTTTAAATCCTCACTGATTTGTTTGACTTTTTTTCTTTTTTAACAAAACTACTTATATACAACATACAGTAATTAGGCATTTACAGCTTAGTTGGTTGATCTTCATATAATTTTTTTATTGTAAGTTCTGGCAATTCACAAATGTTGACTGCTAGACGTTGACGGCAGACTTGATGTTTGTGGACTTTTGTTACATGTATAAAATACAAGAGATTAATTTCAGGATTTCTGATAGGAGGCATGCATATATTTTTCAAGTTCAATGTCCATTATTGTTATAGATATTAAGAGAGATTTAGAAGTAGAAAA
>NW_027467731.1:276829-286829 GCF_046742065.1 Oratosquilla oratoria
TGTGGCCGCTCCATCTTAGTTGGCCTTTGATGACATAGGCTTCCTGTAGTAGGCTGACGTTTATTCTTCTGTCTTCCCAACTGATGTTGAGGATTTTCCGAAGACAGCGTTGGTGAAATTTCTCGAGCTTTTTCAGGTGGTGACTATACGGGGTCCAGGTTTCGGATGCATAAAGGAGCGTTAGAATAATGACTGCCCTGTACACCATGAGTTTCGTTTCGTTTCTGATGTCCCGATCATCAAAAACTCTCGTTCGAAGCTTGCCGAAAGCTGTTCCTGCACACTTCAGACGGTGTTGGATTTCATCACTGAGGTCTACCTTCGCTGACAGATGGCTCCCAAGGTAGCAGAAGTGGTTCACATTTTCCAGTAGGGTTTCTTCTAGTTGAATCGATGGCGGATTGTCAACATGAGCATTGGGGGGAGGTTGGTAGAGTACGTGAGTCTTTTTTATGTTGATGCTCAGTCCAAGTTTTGTGTATGCGTGATGGAAAGCATTTAGGATCAGCTGGAGGTGATCCTCTCTGTGAGTTGCCACACAATTGTCATCAGCATATTGAAACTCTAGCAAGCTTCGCGCAGTTGTCTTTGGCGCACTTTTGAGGCGAGCGAGGTTAAAAAGCTTGCCGTCCATTATGTACGAGATCTCGATGCCAGGTGGAAGGTTATCTCGTATGATATGTAACACTGACGCGATGAAGATGGTGAAGAGAGTTGGTGCTATCATGCAGCCTTGCTTCACTCCGGAGGTGACTTTAAAGGGTTCAGAACTGCCCCCAATAGTCAGGACTCTGGCGCGCATATCGTCGTGGAGGAGTCGAAGAATCCGGATGAACTTATCCGGGCAACCATACTGGGCGAGAATATCCCAAAGAAGCTCTCACGAGACACGATCGAAGGCTTTAGATAGGTTGATAAAGGCCAAGTAGAGCGGCTGGTGTTGCTCACGACATTTTTCTTGTAGCTGTCGCAGCGCGAAGATCATGTCGGTAGTGCTTCCCGATGGTCTGAAGCCGGCCTGTGTCTCAGGGAGGATCCTCTCTGACAACGTTTTGAGGCGGTTGTTCAGGATGCGCGCAAGAATCTTCCCAGCAGTTGCCAGCAAGGAAATACCCCGGTAGTTTCCACACTCGGAGCGATCTCCCTTTCGTTTGTAGATGGTAATGATGTTTGCATCCCTGAAGTCGGATGGTACCACTTCATTTGACCAGATTTTTACCAAGAGTTGGTGGAGCTGGTGTTAGATAATGTCACCTCCTAGTTTGTAGAGCTCAGCTGGGATTCCGTCAGGGCCCGCGGCTTTGTTGTTCTTCGTCGCTGTGATGGCACTTTTGACATCTTCGAGGGATGGAATTCGAGTGAGAGAGTTATCTTTGGCCTCTTTAGGAATCATGTCAAGTATGCTTTTGTCGATGGTAGCTTTGTGATTGAGGAGGTCATTGAAGTGTTCACTCCATCTGTCTCCTAATTCGGTGTTACTTTTCAGGATGGTTGTTCCATCCTTACTCTTCAGAGGAGCCTGTCTATATGTGGAAGGTCCGTATATTTCTTTCGTGGCATTGAAGAAGCCTATGGTGTAGTTAGCATCAGCTAGCTGCTGTATTTCGCGGGATTTTTCTCTCCACCACTGCTTCTTTAGGGTGCGGGTTGTCCTTTGAATTGCGGCTTTGCACTTTTTGAAAAGCTCTCGTTTATTGGCAGACTTTGGTTCATTCTGTAAGATGATGTGATCTTTCCGTTTTTGGTCGATCAGTTCTTTGAGAGTCTCATCATTGTCGTCGAACCAGTCCTGGTGTTTCCTCTTCTTGCGACCGATGGTTTCTTTGCAAGTGGTGATGATTTGTTTCTTTCAGCTGGTTCCAATTTTCTTCAACAAGATGGTCTGGAGTCTTATTCTGAAGATTGACCAGGAGGCGCTGCTGGAAGGCGACACGAGTTCTTGGGTCTTGCAGTGCTTCGATATTGAATTTCTTGGCTCTATTTTCCTTGCTGTGATGTTTCACTTTTTTTCGAAGTTTGATTTTCATGGTGGAGGCGATGAGGCGATGATCTATCCAGCACTCATCAGCTCCAGTGACGGCTCTGGTGAGTAACACATCTTGCTGGTCTCGGGATCTCACGATTATCTAATCGATGAGATGCCATTGTTTAGATCTTGGATGTTGCCATGAGACCTTATACCGACTCTTCTGGCGAAAAAGGGTGTTGGATATCACCAGATTATGTTCGGCACATTTTGTGAGTTGTAGAGTTCCGTTAGCATTGACTTTTCCCACTCCTTCCTTTCCGATGGTCCCTGTCCAGAGTTCACGATCTCTCCCGACTCTGGCGTTGAAATCTCTAAGGAGAATGATCTTGTCGTCCTTTGGGACAGCAGAGCGAATGTTATCGAGCTGGCTGTAAAACTCTTCCTTGACTAAGTCCTCAGCGTCAAGGGTGGGAGCATATGCGCTGATAATAGTTGCGTGCTGACTTTTGACAAGTTGGATTCGGAGGGTCATTAGTCGTGCGGACATTCCGATAGGCTGCTCTGTCAGTTTGGATAGTATGTTGTTTCGTATTGCAAAACCAACACCATAGATCCGTTGATGGTCAGGATCGTAACCTTTCCAGAAAAAGGTGTATTAACCACCTTCTTCTCTCAACTGGCCTTCTCCAGCTCTCCCGGTTTCACTGAGAGCTGCGATATCAAAATTGAATCGATGGAGTTCCCGGGCGATGATTGCAGTTTGCCTTTCGGGTCTGTCCGAGTTGGTGTTATCTATGAGGGTCCTAACATTCCAGGACCCGAATTTCAGCGTTGCATATCTTGATTTTGATTTTCGACCGCATAATGGTGAACCCTCTGGGCGCGGTTTTCCAGACGGGATGGTGGTGAAGCAGACTATGTTTAGGGCACCTTTTCTAGCCCCTTCCCAATTCAGGGTGAGCAGAGTGGATCCTGAACAGGACTGCTCAGTCGTGGTTGCTGCTGCCGAACATCTTCCCTAGCACCATACAGAT
Organism: Oratosquilla oratoria; assembly: GCF_046742065.1. Lineage (NCBI taxonomy): Eukaryota > Metazoa > Arthropoda > Malacostraca > Stomatopoda > Squillidae > Oratosquilla > Oratosquilla oratoria. The sequence continues at coordinate 279,833 of NW_027467731.1, forward strand.
ATGACCACAGCATAACTAGTGTGTAGGACAACCGGTAGGAACCTGAGAAAGCGATTGGTTTTCATCGTAACTCCGACATCATAATCCACTGACAATGAGGGCTAAAAAAAAAAAAAAAAAAAAAAAAAAAAAAAAAACAACAACAACAACAACTCCAAATTTAGTGTTCATACAAATTCAAAAACATGTTCACACCATTTATTGAATAGAGAATTACCATTCCTGTGTACTGCATCTGACTGTATTATACGTTATATTTAGTTCACCGAAAGTTTGACATTAATCTTAATGTGTTATTTAAAATTAAGCTATGATGTTCTTATCCAGGTAGTATAAAAATTCTTGAGTGAAGATGAACATTTCTTTTTTCATATTCTTTCTTTTATACAAGTTTCCTATGCGTGTAAGATATATATATATATATATATATATATACATATATATATACATATATATATACATATATATATATATATATATATATATATGTACAACATTGAATGGGTCCCAGTGATTAGAGATAAATTTTAACAACCACAATGCACTTTAATTCTAAGCCATCAAAGGCCAGCCTAGTTGATAGCCTAGTTGGAAAGCCACTTTCGCACTTGTCATGAGGATGCCAGGTTCGAGTCCTGGGTAGTACCACATTTCAATTTCAAGCATGCTGGCCTTTGATGGCTTAGAATTAAAATGCATTGTGGTTGTCAATATGTATATATATATATGTATGTATATATGTGTATAAATATATACATATATATATATATGTATATGTATATACATATATATATATATATATATATATATATGTATATGTGGATATACATATATATATTTATATATGTATATATATTTGTATGTATATACATATATATATGTATATATATACATATATATATATGTATACATACATATGTACATATATATATATATATATATATATATATATATATATATATATATCTTTTTTATTTATAAAATGCTTAAGATAATAATGATAGTGATGGGCCTAAGCATACACTTTCATGCAGCAAATTTTTCCAGATACTTCAGATATTTACCTACAAATAAGATATATTGTGGCTGATATTAAGGGTATCATTGGTGCGGTAACAAAATATATATTAATGACACTCATTTGATAGCTGGAACCTTTTAGGACATGGTATCCATCGAGCATGGTTTGTGACGTATCTTTCTAAAATGAGAAAGGAAATTTTCGGCTTACCTTGATGTTGATCCTCTTCATCATTTCCATCAGACCCTCGTCGGATGGCAAAGTGCGTCTATTCCAGCGAGCAACTGTCTTTAAGAAGTTGATGGCGTCTTTGTAACGTCCTCGAAGAATAAGCCAACGAGGGGACTCTGGCAAAAGCCTCAAGAAAACAAGTGAAACATTGGTGGACATGTAGGAGTACCAAAATACCAAATAGAAGATTTTTTCGTGACTTATTATAATTCATAAAGTTCTTTTGCTTTTTGCTTTTACTTCTAAGAATATATACTGTTTTAAGTCTTTGAACCACTACGGTCTTTTCGCTGTAATTTGGTTGTGAATCTCCAACCCCATTGTATTCCAAAGATGCTGGCAATTGTACACTTTGTACATACATACATATACCAAGGCTTTTTCCCCCTTACCAGGGGGGTAGCCAAAAAGGACAAGGCACAAAAACATTCCCACCCATTTCATCCCCGAAAACACTCCACACCATTCCACCCTCCCTCCCATCTTAGCACCTCCTAGATGACGGGTCATCCCTGCACCCTGTCCACTGCCCTGGGTCAGAAGCAGTGTCGCAAGATACAGCACATCCACAGCAAGACCACTTCATTAAATCGGCGACCCCCCTCTCCGTCCCCCCATATAAAGGAGAGGACGGGGAGAAATCCCTTCGGGCTGCGTCAAAAATTTTTGCTCACACACACTACCTCACCCCCATTCCCCCGTCCAATCCACCTCATGCATCACAACATTTTCCATATACAAACATTCTCCATTCACCCCTGTCTTCTGTCCTCTCCCGTCCTTCCTCAAAAGACATTTCCCTCTTCCCCAAAGCCCCCTTCACCCCATCCATCCATCTCATCCTAGGACTCCCCTCATGTTCACTCCCTCCACATCTGCCTTCCATACCTCCTTTACTAGTCTTTCTTCACTCATTCTTTCCATGTGTCCAAACCATCCTAATACTCTTTCATCCACCCTATCTCCCAGCTCCCTTTCCACCCATGTTCTCCTCCTCACCTCCTCGTTTCTCACTCTATCTAGCCTAGTAACCCCCATCATACTTCTCAGACACCTCATCTCAAACACATTCAAGTTCCTTCTCTCTTCCTCTCTCATGTTCCATGTTTCTGCTCCATACAGTGCTGTTGGCACAATCACTCCTTCATACAGTCTCCTTTTAGCATCCATTCCCAGATTCCTATTCCTCATTACACTTTTTAAACCACCAAGGCATTTACTCGCTTCTCTCAATCTACATTCTACCTCCACCTTCACTCCACCCTTTCCTGCCACATTTGCACCCAAATATCTAAAACTATCCACTTCTTCCAGTTGCTCTCCCTTAATGCTCACTTCCAGATTACTGCCACTTTCACCCCTTGTACATCTCATCACCTTACTTTTACCCACATTTATCTTCAGATTTCTTCTATCACACACTCTCCCAAACTCTGTCACCAGCTTCCTCAATCCCTCCTCCGATCCTGCCACAAGCGCAGTGTCGTCCGCAAACAACAGCTGGCTCACCTCCCACTTTTCTCCATTTTCTTTAACCATCTCCAATCCCTGACCCACTACCCTTGCATTCACCTCTCGCACCACCCCATCCATGTATAAGTTGAACAGCCAGGGTGACATAACGCAGTTTGTAGAGAAATTACACGGAGGCACATATTTTGCTTGGGAATAGATCAGTTCTCTCAGTCAGAAGAAAGTTTGTGAGAAATAATGCAGAGATACACACTTTCACTCGAATCAGCCAATCGGAAAATCGTCGTAACGGAAACAACCAAGAGGCCTCGGCCACAATGCCTAATAAACTGCTGTAGGAAATAACTAATTACATATACCTAAACACTTTGAATTGTTATAATTTCAGGTTACTATTCTAAACATGTCTTGTATTACCAGGAACAACTACTTACCAGAAATAGGTGATGGCAACAGAATACGTTGATAAGAATGCAAGATACATATATCGCCACTCTCTTACGTAGTAGGCAATGAGAGAAATCAGCATCTGGCCAATCGCGAAGGGAATATTGAACATGCAGCTTAGATATGTGCGCAGTTTGCTAGAACTTAACTCCAAAACTGCGAGAAAAAAAAAGTAATAAAAAGCATGAGCGGATTTGCAAAACAAGATCTCAACTTCAAATGACATGGGTATAATCATGTGGTTTTCATAACCTCGCAATATGACACCTTGAAGAGGTTCAAACCCGTAGAAATATCTTTACTATGAGAAGGACCGGGCAAGTCACTTCATGGAATACAAACACCGCTTACCAACCCAAATATCCACCCCGAGGCGCGGGTCTGGGAACCGGTACTTGGTCTCCAGATGCCCAGAAAACCAATCACACTTTTCGATTTCCTTTCGATCTAGGTGTAATTCAATAAATTAATTTACTTACTGAGTACATACTCCGCAAGAGCAACAACCATTCTGAAGATCGAGAGGAAGAATTGGCACACAATATACATTTCCACACTGGAGGAGAACGTAGCCGCGACCCCAGAGAACGCTATGAAGGCGTAGCAGATAAGAACAGTGGGCCGCTTTCCAATTCTGTGATGGAAAAGAGTTGTCCATGGTGACCAGACACAAATTTGGAAGTCTTAGTTTTGTTGACGTGTTTTCATTGTGTCCAAGTTCAATACTAGATACATTAGTGACATTATTAATGCCCAAAATAACACTGTGATATTTCATGACTCAACTATTCTTCTTTAATAACTTTAATCTAATATATTTTTACTCTCTGGTTTTCGTTTCATATTTTTACCACCCTTCCTTACAATTCATTTATTTTGAATACATGTATACAAAGGCTACATATACCAAAAACACTTGATAGTTGAGTCAAAACACAACCACTTCATACATAAATCAAACTCATTCAACACCCCATCCCTGGCTCCCCATCACACCGCTTGAGTCAAGGTAATTTGGTGAAGCACGGCGCCTCCTAAGCAGTAGTGAAGTATGTAGCCTATAGTTACCCCTTGTCTTTGAATAATATGTAATATGCCTTTCTTGCTCAGAGACTATGTTCACCGGTGAGTTATCTCGCCTATGTATAGACTTGTATTTTTTTTTTTTTAATAAATTGAGAGGAAAGGTAAAAATTGAAGAGCAAGAGTTTTCTTAACACCCTCCTACAGGTATTTGCTATTGGTAAATGCTCAGTAGTAGCAACGATGGCATTCCAGCTCCAGCAACTACAAATGGTGAACCTGGAGACCGCCCGTTCTTGCCGCTAGCCGCAGGATTGCCCGCTGAGCCGCCGCCGATCACCCTGCCTGCTATTTGCCGCTGCCCCGTCTGCTGATTCGCCGCCACTCGCCCTGCCTGCTGGTCGCAGCCACCGACCTCCCCGCCTGCTGAGTCGCCGCCGCCCGTCCTGCTTGCAAGTCTCCGCCACTCATCCTGCCTGCTGAGTCGCCGCCACCCGCCCTGCTGGTTTCCCCCCTCTCTGCCTGCTGGTCACCGCCACCAACTTCCCTGCCTGCTCGCCGCCGCCGACCGCCCTAACTGCTGGTCACCACCAGCCCGCCTGATGAGTCGCCGCCACCAGCCCTACTTGCTGGTTACCACCACCGCTGGCCGCCCTGCCTGCTGGCCGTCCCCGACCTTCCTACCTAATGGCCGCCGCCACAGCCACCACCTTCTCAGACCACTTCCTGAGTCGCCGCTGCAGCAGCCTGCTGAGCCGCCGTCTGTCCCAGACAGCCCACTGAGTAGCTGACATTTGTCCAAGACGCCCGCTGAGCCGCTCCCACCCGCCCTGTCTGCTGGCCGCCGCAGCCGACATCCCTGCCTGCTGGCCACCACCGCCGCCACCCGCTCTGCCTTGTAGCCGCCGCTGCCGCCGACCTCCCTGCCTGCTGGCCGCCCTGGCTGCTGGTCAACACCACCCCGCCTGCTGAGTCACCACCGCCCGCCCTGCCTCCTGGTCGCCACTGCCGCCGACCACCCTGCCTGCTAGCCGCCCCCGACTTTCCTGCCTGCTGGCAGCCCCAACTTCCCTGCCTGTTCGCCGCCGCCACCGCCGCAGCCTGCCCCAGACCGCTCGCTGAATCGCCGCCGCAGCAACTTGCTGAACCGCCGTCTATCCCAGATTGCCCGCTGAGTTGCCGACGCTTGTTCCGGACGCCCGCTGAGCCACCACCACCCGCTCTGCTTGTTGGCCGTCCCCGACCTCCCTGCCTGCTGGGCGTCACCGACCTCCCTGCCTACTGAGCCGTTGCTCTATCTGCTGGCCACCGCCACCGCCGCCTGCCCCACTTGCTGGTTGCCGCCGGCACGCCTGTTGAGTCGCCGCCGCCCGCCCTGCCTGCTGGTTGCCATAGCAGCCGACCGCCCTACCTGCTGGCCTCCTCCAACCTCCCTGCCTATTGGCCGCCATCACAGCCGTCGCCTGTCTAAGACCGTTCGCTGAGTTGCCGCCGCAGCAGCCTGTTGGGCTGCCGCTTGTCCCAGACCGCCCGCTGCGTCGTCGCCGCCTGTCCCGGACCGCCCGATGAGTCGTAGCCGCAGCGCCCTGCTGAGGCGACCTCCTGTCCCAGACACCCGCTGAGTCGCCGTCACCCGCCCTGTCTGCTAGCCGCTGCCGTCGCCGACTTCCCTGTCTGCTGGCCATTGTCGCCGTCGCTGCCGCCGCCGACCGCCCTGCCTGACGAGCCACTGTCGCATACTGAACCTACCCAGCCGTCTGCCTATGGACTGCTGGATCACCTACCCTTCCATGGACCACTGATCACTAGCCCTTCAGCCCGCCCACAAATCACGTACGTCATCCACTGGACACGCACATGCGTCCAATGTCAAAGCTCCGTGTTATCGCGTCACACACGCTATCCAGCAGTTATACCTTCTCCACCAAGAAAAGACTTTACACCCACCAATATTAAATAAACAAAATATGTATCGTTCCTCCTTCCTCGTCACTAGGGGGTGGTGGTTATGCAGCCTATAGTCACTCTTTGTCTTTGACTAATATGGAATATGCCTTTCTTGCTCAGAGATTATGTTCACAGTTGAGTCATCTCGTCTATGTATAGACTTGTTTTAATTTTTTGTTGATAAATGGAGATGGAAAGTAAGAATTGAGGAACAAGAGGTTTGTTAACCTCCTCATACTGGTACTTATTATTGGTAAGTGTTCATTAGTAGCAACAATAGCACTCCAGTGACAACTGCTATAACAAGTTACACCCTCTACCTTTCTTTCGTATCAGGTGTATAGATTACACATGACGGCCATCCCATTCACGTTTGTATTATAATGTTGGGAAGGGACACAAACCAATTCACGACTAGCCATACCCAGACAAGCAAAGTTAGCAGGCGGACCGCTGCTCCTGAAGACAATTCCTTTGTATACAAGAGTTCTTACAATCGCCTCTAGCTTACCTCGAGAGACTTACTATGGGTCTCTATACTCAGTAGAACTTTTGTTTTTACTAACATACTTCTTTCTTAATCAGTTTCAACTAATCAAGGAGGAAACGACTCCTTGAATTTTAATTCCCCAGGAAACAAGTACAGGGAGCTGGATAGACCCACCATTAATAGTTGGGGTAGATAATACGTTTCATAGGATATTCGGTGAAGCTAGAAGTGAAAGAACTATGACATGGTCATACCCATCTTGGTAAATTTTCAATAAAGATGGGGTGGTGAGGATATACCGACCAAGAGCCTATGACCAAACCTTGCCGTGGTCCTCTGCCTACGTCGCCATGTGGCTTAGGTAC
>NW_027467731.1:294329-311829 GCF_046742065.1 Oratosquilla oratoria
GTGTAAGTTAAGGTGCCTAAGCCTCTCTTCGTAAGGCAAATTTCTGAGTCATTTGGTCATTGTTCTCTGTACTGATTCTAGTGAATTGATGTCCATTCTGTAGGACGGAGACCAAAACTGTACCGCATAGTCAAGGATGGATCTATCGCTAGATAGAGTTTGATAATTAACTCTGCACTTCTTTTCGTTACCGTCATAGCAATGAAACCTAATGCTCTGTTAGCTTTATTCCTGGTGCTAATGCACTGTGTCCTGGTTTTAAGGTCCGGACTCACCAGAACTCACAAGTCTCTCTCGCACTCAGTTTTCTCTAAAAGTGCGTTATCTAAGCTGTATCTATTTTGGGGGTTCTGTAGCCCTACGTGTAACACGTTGCACTTAGAGATATTGAAGTTCATTTGCCATTTCACCGACCATGTGAACAATTTGTTAAGATTATCCTGTAGAATCTCTGCGTCGTCTACTGACCTAATTAGGCTTCCTATTTTAGTGTCGTCCGCAAACTTACTAACATCACTATTTATCCCGTCGTCTAAGTCGTTTATGTACATAATGAACAACAAGGGACCCAAAACCGAGCCCTGGGAACCCCACTAGTAACATTGCCCCACCTAGATTTTATTCCATTTATGGTGACCCCCTGTTTTCTGTTACTAATCCAAGCTCTAATCCATTCTAACACTTTTTCTCTATGCCATGGGCTTTGATTTAATTTAGTAGTCTCTGGTGTGGCACCTTATTGAACGCTTTGCTAAAGTCAAGGTAGATAATATCGTAATTATCATTGTTCTCTGACGCCTTATATACTTTAGTGTAAAAGGATAAGAGATTAGTAACACGTGACCTATCCTTGGAGAAACCATACTGTGAATCACGAATTGAATTATGCCTTTCGATGTGTTCTCTGAGTCTATTTACTATTACTGATTCAAGCATTTTTTCTATAACCGATGTCACACTGATTGGCCTGTAGTTTCATATAGACGATCTATCTCCCTTCTTAAAAACAGGAACAACGTTTGCCTGCCTCCAAGCAGTAGGCACAAATCCAGTGTCTACTTATTTATTAAATATTTCAGTTAACTGGTCGCAGATTTCAAATTTACACTCCTTAAGCATTCTCGGAAATTTTTCGTCTGGACCCGGGGATTTTGTAGCTTTCAGCCTTTCAATCTGCTTGAATACTTCTTCTTTACTAATGCTGATATTAGATAGACTACTTTCTTCATCCTCTCTGAAAATAGGATCGCAGTCAGGTACTTTATCTAACCTCTCACTTGTAAACACCGATAGAAAATAATTGTTAAACGCCTCACTCAAATTTTCTACGATTCTATCACGACATTTTCATTTTTTTTAATTGGTCCTATTCTTTATTTATTTTTTGTTCTATAGAGATGAAAGAAACCTTTTGGATTTGATCTTGCTTGACTAGGAACCTTAATTTTATAATTACGTTTCACTCTACGTGTATTCTTTTTAACCAGCTTTGCAATTTCGTTATATCTTGATCTAAGGTGTGTTTCCCCATTTTTTGTTTTTACGTAAAGTCCTCTTTTCATTCCGATCTCATGTTTCAATCTGTCCGTCATCCATTTGGGAGTATTACTATTTTTCCGTATTGACTTCAGGGGGATAAATGTATTTTGTGCATTAATAATTAAATCAGTTAGATTGCTATACATTTCATCCAAATCGCTGACCTGTCTGTTAAACCCTCGCCCCAAAATGACCTGACCCAAGGTAAGCATATTATCCTCCGTGACCCGACCTCTAGTCATGGCCTGACCTCCGGTCACGCACCGAGACTCGACAATGTCCGAAACGTCCTCATGAACTTTCATATTCAATTTCAAATAGGTTTTTATATTGTCAAAGTTTGCTCTTCTGAAGTCTGGTATTTGGACGTTATTTGTACTTTTTAATTCTTCCCAAATAATATTAAATCTTATTTCTTGATGATTGCTAGAGCCTAGACTATCGCCCACTTTTACGTTACTCATTAGGTGCTCATTATTAGTTAAAACTAAGTCCAGAGTATTAACTCCTCTAGTAGGATAGGTAATCACTTGTTTTAGGAAATTATCCTGCACCACATCTAGGAATTTCTTTGTTTCCTGATCTCCTTTAGAAATATTAAATGACACAGGAAACCCACAGTCGGAGAAAATAAACCTCACTTTTCTGTGTTTCTGTAGCTTATAAGTCCCCTTTGTCCTCTGTCTTATGTACTTTCCTGAAGAGGGCTACAGTTGATAGCCGAAATATAGAATCTTCTTTCATTCGAAGTTTATTTTCTCCGATTGTGGGTTTCCTGTGTTCAAACTATGAGTTCTGTGTGTGCGTTCTTACGAAAAAAAGGTGTTCCTGGACTCCAGCTGTTCACGAACATATATACATACATATATATATACATATATATATATATATATATATATATACATATATATATGTATATATATATTTATATATATATATATATGTATATATATATGTATATATATATAAATATATATATATATATATATATATATATATATATATGGAATGAATGGATTTGACACATGAGAGTGTGGGTGGAGGAAGATCAAGCGAAGATGCGCTGGAACTCCTTTATTGCTTATACTTTTCGACAGACTCGGTCTTCTTCAATTAGTTGTCTACTAATATTATAATCTTAAGATTCAAGCTGTTTGTAGACAGCTTACTGAAGAAGACTTAGTTGGTCGAAACGTATGAACAATAAAGGAATTGCAGCCCATCTTCGCTTGTTCTCCCTCCACCGAGAACTCATATACATATATATATATATATATATATATATATATATATATATATATATATACATATATATACATATATATATATATATATATATATATATATATTTATTTATACATGTGTGTTTGTGTTTGTAAAACTGGCACTCAGTGGATTGAAATCATCACGAATGGCCATCAAACGAGAAGAAAATATTCTGTTCACACTTTCTGTTACAAAAATTGTATAGATATTTTGAAGTTATTCATTTCTAGTTACGATCTACCAGTTTTTATAGTCTGTAGTGAATGAGAGACCAGTATTTTGCAAGTGGTTTATTTGGTAATATTAATACGCACATCCATTTTGTGGTCAGATTATGCTTTTTTTTTTATAATAATAATTGGTTTGTTTCAGTCATATGGAATCGACCTAAAATACTAATCGGTAACTCCCGTCAAATGCAGTTCCTACGTCACATTTCTGGACGAAGACTTTTATAACCAAAGAATTATAATCACATTTTTTTTGTTTTCATAGATGTGGCCGATTGTCCGAAAAGACATACAGACTCACCCCAAAGGTTTGCTAATTTTCATACCTCGGTCACCAAGGTGGAGGAGTACTGTGTCAGGTTGAAGTCCCTCGCGGCACACGACATTGCGCCGTGGGCAGTGTCGTTGGCGACGAAGGCAAGGTTCTCCTTGGCCGCTTCGTAGCCCAACGTTGCAGCCAAAGTGTAGTTGTAATTCCACCGTAGACACCCGTCTAGGTTGCCGTCCACCTTCCTGATAAACATACATACATTTACTGTGTATATATATGTACATACATACATATATACATATATACATACATACATACATACATACATATATATATATATATATATATATATATATATATATATATATATATATATATATTTAAGACAGAATGAATATTTTTAGAAGCTCTGCCAAGGGACTCGAACCCTGACCTATGGGTGCATAATCACGAAGTCAAGACGTAGCAACTGAGCTATGTGCGCTGGTACAAAAGGACTCTACAAGTCCCCGACCACACTCAGCATAGCTGCAATTTGTCGGAGGGCTCGCCTAAATGGAGATTGGATGAAAATGAGACTACAGGTCAGGGTTCAAGTCCCTTGGCAGAGCTTCTAAAAATGTTCAGTCTGTCTTAAACATACACAACTTGTCAGAGGGTTCGCCTAATTGGGGATTGGATGAAAATGAGAATACGTCTTCTGTAGCTATGTCGAGTCTTCACTTCGTGATTATGCACGCACAGGTCAGGGCTCGAATCCATTAGCAGAGCTTCTAGAAATGTTCAATCTGTCTTTAACATACACAACTTGTCGGAGAGCTCGCTTAAATGGGGATTGAATAAAAATGAGACTACGTCTTCTGTAGCTATGTCGAGTGTGGTTGGGGATTTGTAGAGTCCTTTTTTTGTACCCCCGCACATAGCTCAGTTGCTAGCGGCTTGACTTCGTGATTATACACGCACAGGTCAGGGTTCGAATCCTTTGTCAGAGCTTCTGAAAATGTTATATATATATATATATATATATATATATGTATATATATATATATATATATATATATATATGTATATATATATATATATATATATATATATATATATATATATATATATATATATATATCATTCACTCCCTTTCTTATCATGGTTCCTCCTGGATGACGGGTCATCCGTGCATCTCACCCACTGCTCTGGATCAGAAGCAATACAGCAAGACACAGCATATCCATAGCAAGGAGGAGCCACAAGGACTTGAAAAGGGAATTGAAGAAATTTACGAATGGGAAAATATTCTAAAGAGAAGAATAGACCTCTCAAAGTAAAACTTAATTCGCAGAGGATAGCGGAAGAAATATTAATAAACGCAGGAAGACTAGCAAAAAGTAATAACTACAAAAAATATGGATAAAAAAGGAATTGAGTGATGAGGAAAAAGAAAAAGAAAAAACACTAATTGAGCAAGCTAAGGAAAAGAACGAGAGAAGAACGGAGAACGAAAAGAAGGAGTTTTTTGGAGAGTGGTGAACTTGAGACCGAGAAAATGGTACATAAGGAAAAGGAAATGCAGGAGCAAGAAGAAAAGGCAGAATAAAATAAAATAAATAAAGGTAACATATACCAACATAGATGGATTGATATCAGAAATAGATGAATTGAATGACTATCTGAATCAAGAAACACCAGATATAATGGGGATTGTGGAGACAAAATTGAAAGGATCATTATCGCCAAATAGTATAGGCCAAGGATTATATAATTGTTGGATCAGAAACAGAGAAACAAAGCAAGGTGGAGTAGTCATGTTGTTAACCAAGAAAGGCCTAAACGCTACAAAAATCACAGAAGGAGAGAACAATGTGGAGTCAATTACGATAAGAGTTAAGGATAGAGATATGAAAAATAGAAAGTATGGAGTTATTTATGTCCCACCTAAGGCGCACGCATGGAATGAAAGTGATCACTCCAAAATCCTGGAAGACACAAGAAAAACACTAAATGAAATACTTAAGAAAAAAATATGGTAATTATGGGTCGTTTTAACTCGAAAGAAATATGTTGGGAAGAAATGACTATGAAAGGAGGAGAAGATCACTGGGGAAACATATTACTGGGAATGACCATTGTTTACACTTTGACGCAATGGGTCAAGGAAAACACCAGATATAGAAATAACGATGAACCCTCAAGATTGGATTTGACAATCACATCAGAATATATGACACCAATTGGAAAAAGTGATCACATACTACTAGAACTAGAATTAAATGAAGAAACAAATATAGAAATAAACGAAAAACACAGAAAAGGAAGACTAATGTAAAACAAAACAGATTTTGGGAAACTTAGAAAATCCTTTCAAGAGGCAAATTGGGAAAAAATTGATAATGAAGAAACAGAAGTGGAAGAGAAATAGGTAAACATAAAATCCTGGTACAATAGAAAGTGCAGTGAGGCAAAAGACAGAAAAGATAAAGCCTGGAAAAGATGGAAAAAAGAAAAAATCTAAGAAATGGAAAATATACACCAAACTAAGAAATTGATATTTGAAAATAGGTAGGGAAGAAAAAAGAAATTATGACATTATGAAAAGGACATAATGGACAAATGTAAAGATCAACCCAAATTATTTCATAGATATGTAAATGGCAAACTAGAAAATAAACAGGAAATATTTAAATTTCGTCAAGGTAGCAGAGAATACACAGAAGATATAGAAATGGCAGATATCATGAACAAACATTTCAAATCTGTATTCACCGAAGAAAAAGAAAATTTACAAAACTGTGAACAAAGAAATGAAGTAAGAATTCCTTCAATGAAGAAATTGAATATTACTCAGAATGAAATAAGGAATCAAATATTAAAGCTTCACGTTAACAAGTCAAATGGCCCGGACAGAGTTGCAAACTAGATACTAAAGGAATGTATAGACGAACTCACAAGAAAAAAAAACACAAAATAGTTGAATGCTCACTCAAAGAAGGAAAACTACCAGGAGAATGGAAAAATGCCAATATAGTGCCAATATATAAGGGGAGAAATAAGGAAGACCCAACAAATTATAGACCAGTGTCCCTAACGAGTACAATGGTTAAGATTTGTGAGAGGATCATCAAAGATAGATGGACAAAATATCTAGAGGAGAACAATATACTGAACCCGAGGCAATTTGGATTCAGACAGGGAAGATCATGTACCACTAGTTTGATTTGTTTCTTTTCAAGATTGATTGATATATTGCAAGAAAGGGATGGCTGGGCAGATTATGCCTTCCTGGAGTTACAAAAGGCATTTGATAAGGTACCACATAGAACATTGCTATATACACGGGAAACAATAGGCGGCATACATGGAAAACTATTGAATTGGATGGAGGACTTCCTACATGGAAGAAAAATGAGAGTAGTGCTCAGAGGCATATATTAAAAATAGGAAGAAATGAGTAGTGGAGTCCCACAGGGGTCAGTGCTGGCTCCAATAATGTTTGCTATATATGTAAATGACATGGACGAAAGTATTGTAAGTTACATGAACTTCTTTGACGATGACGCAAAGTTATTGAAGAGAATGAACTCCGAAATAGACTGTGACTCATTACAGAGTAATCTGAACAAAGTCTCAGACTGGAGCAAGAAATGGGGAGTAGAATTCAACATCAAGAAATGCAGTATAATCGAATTTTGGAAAAGCAAGAATAGAATATCAGGACAGTATAAAATTGACGGAATAGAAGTAAAGAAAGTAAATTCTGAAAGGAACCTAGGAGTAATTATCACCAAAGACATATCGCCAGATAAACATATAAATAAAATAGTTGGAGAAACATACAATATGTTGAAATCAATAAAGGTGGCCTTTAAATACCTGGATAAGGAAATGATTAAGAAAATATTACAAACACTAATAAGGCCAAAACTGGAATATGCAGCGTTGATATGGTCACCCGGTACAAAAAAGAATATAAGAAAATTAGAAAGAATACAAAGAGCAACGACAAAGATGGCCCCAACACTTTTAAACCTGACATATGAACAAAGACTAGCTGAACTGGAATTGCCGACCCTAGAACAAAGAATAGAACGAGGGAACCTACTAGCCGTCTACAGAATTATGAAAGGAAAAGAGCGCCTCGATAGAGAGGACTTAATAAAGAGGGACAGAGGAAAAACAAGAGGACATGCAATGAAACTCAAAAAGGATAACTAGAGAAGAGACCTGAAAAAGAACAGCTTCCCACACAGAGTGATAAGTATATGGAACAAATTGGACGAAAAAATAGTGTGTTGAAACACAATACAAAAATTTAGGAACAAACTTGATCTTGCGAGATACAAAAACGGGTCACCACGAGCATAGCTCCCCTTCCCGTAAAATACAACTAGGTAAATACAACTAGGCAAATACACACACACACACGCACACACATACACAGAGACACACAGAGACACAGAGACACACACAGACACACACAGACACAGACACACACACACACACACATATATATATATATATATATATATATATATATATATGTATATGTACATGTATAATACATATGTATATATATATATATATAAATATATGTATATGTATATGTATAATATATATATATATGTATATATATATATATATATATATATATCAGGACCTTAGTGTGAATAGAATCCTGTGGTTGTGCTTGTCGCGCCCTTGTATGAAAAAAGTTTCCTGTTTGTAATTTTAAGGCATGCTATGCGAGAATATGATGTGTAATATATGTTTTGAATTGTACTGTGTCTCTTGAAATGTTAAGTATTGCGCAATCCCCGTCAGTTGGAGTGCTCCTCATTACGTATTGTCTGATGACGTCAAGCTCAGAAACGTAACATAATTTGGCGGGAAAGCTTAATCTGCTTTTCTATTGGCTGGATATTTTTAAACTACCATTTTACTTTCGTTTTGTCATCCCGAGAAACATCGGCTCCCATTCCCGGGTATAAAAGTACCAAGCAGAGAGCAACCCAGAAAGATACACAGAGACACAAATACATGGAGAGACACACAGAGAAGAGAGTCAATAGAGAAGAGAAGCAGAGAAAAATCCAGAACGAGAAAAGGACAGAGAAGACAAGAAAAGAAGCAGACGACCAGGGCCCATCTGAATCTACGTAGAAATTATTCTATGTTCGTCATTTACGACAATTCCGCTAAACAAGTCCTTAGGACCACAACTATTGGCCGTATCCACGCGAAGTGCACAGCCTTCGCGTTTTTCCCGAATTGTTTCGGACATGTCCAGACTGCTGCTGAACGACGTATGACTCGACACTCTGTTATTTTCTCAATTACGAAACATCAACCAATATCTTACGTGTTCCCGACTACCAGAAGTTTCATCTACCAGAAGAACCACCAGAAACTTCCCCTACCAGAAGCTATCATACATAAACTTCACCTCAACCTACCCATTTGTTCCCGAGACCATTGGTGCTACCTCAGCAACCAGAATCAAGACTCATCTACACCATTATCAAAACTTCGTTTCCTTCACCTGTTCTTAATTAAGTGCCGCATACAAAAGCACACTCATCTACTGTACTTGGTAACTGATATAACAATCTATTTCATGTCATATGTATTGATATGCTTTTATTATTCTATACCAATTTATGTTGTATGGTGAGCTGGGGCAATTCCACCCCCGGGGTAATGTCACACCCTTTCACTCAAAGCTTTTCTCAGGTTGGAGGTCAGAGTTTATGGGGAATCCCCACCTACCATGACATTTTGTAAGCTTTAATATGATTGGTTGGTCTCTTTGAGTCTGCTACAGGAAGCAGATAGGGATGCCAGTGCCTGCCTCAAAAAATATCCTTAAAAATCACTAACAAAACTATACCATCTAGACTTAAAAAGTGGTGAGCATTTTTCATTAGGTAATTAAGCAACTCCTTAAACCACTATTTTTGGTTTATCTATAAAGGAAAATAAATAATAGGGCCCAAAAACAACAACACAGGTATGTCATTCTCTTGCTACACCTGGTGCAATATGTCATGTGCTCATAGAAATTCCACACCCCCCCCTCCCGGGGGGGGGGGGATTTCCCCAGAACAAAAAATCTTTATATAGATTATATAAATTACCCAATTTTCAGTTGAAATTGGAAATATGCTAAATAGGATCAGAGTAGGGTCAGATAACATCAGAAGCTAGGTTACTCTGACATTTGTGCGATGTAGTAATTCCACTCCTTAGGGCTGGTTTTCCCCCATTGGTGATTTTTGGTATAATATAACATGAAAATTCAAATATTTTACAATTTTCAAAATGGATCTAGCATGTCTAGATGAAGGTATAACGCATTGTCTTTTTTCACTGTTAAAGCTAATTTTGTATGTTTATTAAAAAAAATTATGAACTTTATTTCTATTTTTGCTTTCTTCATTGTATCGTACTGGTGAATAAACATTGACACTCGATGTGTGACTTGCCAATTCATAAAAATTATTATGATATGCATTTATTTCTTAATAATGCATGGAATAAAACTTGTCTGCATGAATTCAGGCAATATTATTATTACTTTCTCTAACTTTAATAGTCTTTAGACGTGTTACTTGGGGTGAGCGAGGGTCATGGGTCTGGGGGTGGAATTGCCCTATTCCACATAGGTTTGCCAGCTCTCATTTTCTGTTCAATTCTATCAAACCACTAAATATCTTCACTCATTATTAGGTCGAATTTATAATACGATTAATGTTAAGTAAATGGAAGATAATACCATTTCCTTTGGCATTTTCATATATGACTGTGGTAAAAAGAGCGAAGTTGGAGGTGGAATTACCCCAGTTCACCCTATGTGTTATTTTTGTTCATTTAATATTTTTTTATTTTAACGAGGAGTTTCATTATCGTGCCTGAATTCTGCCATATATATACATATATATATATATATATATACATATATATATATATATATACATATATATATATATATATATATATATATATATATTGGAAACTAGTATGTTATAACACATTTGTAAAAGATCACTGTTAACCCACTATCGGAGAAACAATAACGGAAAGTACAGAGAAACTGTATATTTCGACTACTCTCTGTAGTCCTCTTCAGCAGAATGATTACATAAGGACAAGTTAACTCCGCTGTGTTCCTTCATGCCAGCCAAAAAGACCATAGATTAAATTGGGATAATGCATCAATTATTTATAAATCACACTGTAGCTATAGAAGAAAAATTGTAGAATCTTCTCTAATAAAACATTATCCTAACTTTAATACCTCTAAAGGCCAGTGGCCCCCAGATTGTATTACCAAGTTAGCGGTCAACAAGATCATGTCTAAAGCGGTTGGACAAAATATCACCCCTTCTCCTACTTTGACCCGACCATTTCAAGGGCATGTGACCTGAGCCCCCCCCCCCACTTTCCTCATCCCCTTCTATGTACCCCTCATTTCTTCATATATACTTGTACCTTAACCTTATGTAAGAATTCTGCTGAAGAGGACTACAGAGAGTAGTCGAAATATACAGTTTCTCTGTACTTTCCGTTATTATTTCTCCGATAGTGGGTTAACAGTGATCATATATAGATATATTTATATATATACATATATATATGTATATATATATAAATATATATATACGTGTGTGTGTGTGTGTGTGTGTGTGTGTATGTATATATGTATATATATATATATATATATATATATATATATACATATACATATATATGCATGTACATATATATATTCAATAAGAACCCACTGTGTTGGACAAGAAGAAATTAAATAGATGATATCCATATATTTCGATCACGGACTGTGATCCTCTTCAGCGGAATACAGAGTAGTGGAGCAAAAGGCATGTCTTATGTACAGAGAAAGAAGAAGGAACATGGGTAGAACTCAGGTAGTGTCTAATGCTTTGCGGGGCAAGTCACCCGCCTTCACCAAAGATGGTAATAATTTGTTGACTGCCCAGGTAGTAATGCAGTCAGGTGACCATTGTCCATTTGAAATATTAAAGTTTGGAAATTTATTTATCAAGGATGATTCTACTATTTTCCTTTTAAAACTGCACTTTGAATTAAGAATAATTTTTGCCTCGTTCCAATCCATACGATGGCCTCCCTTGTTTACGTGTTTCATATTTCAAATTGACAATGGTCACCTGACTGCATTACTACCTGGGCAGTCAACAAATTATTACCGTCTTGTTCTCTTACTCCTCCGTGTCTTTTACCTTAGTCAAAGCCCCGTGTAGCGTATTGGCGGGCTTGTGAGCTACCTCAACCCCGCGCTTCCTCAATAATCTAGCAGCCATCTCAGATGCCCCTTTCACATATGGCAAGGTAATCCTTCTAGTTGCCGTCTGCCTCGTGTCCGCAGTTCTTTTTCTTCCCTGCGCTGTGGTCCATCTTCTAATGACCGATTTGCGGTACCCGTTGTACCGTTGACCTTCTCCAGGTGTTTCCTCTCTTCTTTCAAGTTCCCCTCAGTCGAGCACAAATTCCCCGCTCTTGACCACAACATCTTGACCACACTCTTCTTATGCTCCACCGGGTGGCAACTCTCATAATCCAAGAGCCTGTCCGTATGAGTGTCCTTTCTATACACACCCGTAGTCATACTGTGTCCAGATCTTGTTACCAAGACATCCAGGAACGGCAACTGTCCTTCCACTTCCCTCTCCATTTCAAACTGGATGGCTTCGTTCCTCCCATTCAAGAAGTTGAGAAAGCAATCAACCTCCCCCTCCTTCATAATCACGAACACATCATCCACATATCTCACCCACGTTTTCAAAGCTACAGGTGCCGCCGCCAACATCTCTTCCTCAAACTCCTGCATAGCCATCTCTGCCAAGACCACAGAAATCGGGGATCCCATAGGAGTTCCAATCCTCTGGTGGTAAACCTTCTCCCTAAACCTGAAGAAGGTCGAATCTAAGCACAAGTTGACTAAACTCACGAGCTCCTGTGTTGAACAGTTTTTCATTGTCTCGAAACTCCTCTGACCCTTCAACCTTGGAAAGCACAGCCTGCTTCAACAAATCCTGTGGCAAAGAAGTGAACATAGATCTAACATCGAACGAAACCAATATATCTCCCTCTTCCAAGCTTATTCCGTCGTTCAGAATGTGTATTGTTTTGTTTATTTTGACATTTGATATGTGGTCTTTTTGTCACTTCTTTTCATTTGGGTGGACGCTTTATACAAATTAGAAATTAATTTCCTTTTGTCATTCGGAATTGGTCTTGGTTTTGTTTTATTGTTTGATTTGTACTGCAGCTACGAGTACAGTATCATTTCATCGGGGTGTGATAGTTGGTTCTTTTTGTTCTTTTGAATTTCTGTGATCCCATTTTGTGACACTTTAGCAAACCTTGTTTTTTATTTCTGCAGGTCATGCAGGACATGATTAGTTTATTTTTGTTATGATTTGTGTTGTAGCTACGGAGGAACGATGGATAGGCTTTTTGGATTTTGGTATCAACATGTTCTTGCCTCTTGTATTTAATTTTGTAATCCTGTTCAACCTGGTGGGACCTATCCCAGAGACCGACGGTACACTATATAACTGATTCCTTTTGCTTACAATGTATAACCCTGAGGACGAACCCCGGACAGGGTTCGAAACGTCGGTAATAAATTCCGTTACATTGAGTCAGTGTTTGAAAATTTTCCGATAACATGGCTCCTGGACTCCAGCTCTTTACGAACACACACACACACACACACACACACACACACACATATGTATGTATATATATATATATATATATATACATATATATATATACATATATATATATACATATATATATATATATACATATATATGTATATATATATAAATATATATATACATATATACACGCCCATGCATGCACAGTCATAGATATACGTGCAGTGTGTGTGTGTGTGTGTGTGTGTGTGTGTGTGTGTGTGTGTGTGTGTGTGTGTGTGTGTGTGTGTGTGTGTGTGTGTGTGTGTGTGTGTGTGTGTGTGTGTGTGTGTGTGAGTGTGTGTGTGTGTGTGTGTGTGTGTGTGTGTGTGTGTGTGTGTGTGTGTGTGTGTGTGTGTGTGTGTGTGTGTGTGTGTGTGTGTGTGTGTGTGTGTGTGTGTGTGTGTGTGTGTGTGTGGACGGGCTGCTCAAATAGTTCACTGCAGTCTCTTATGAATTCATTACGAAAAGAATACCCAGGCACACATACGCATACGCCCAGACGCGCGCGCGCGCGCTCACACACACACACACACACACACACACACACACACACACACATACACACACACGTACATACACATACACACATAGGCATACACACACATATACAAACATAGCTTTGTTTAAAACAAACTTATTTCAATAGTAAACCTAACTTATAAAATAAGAAAATAGGGTTTGCAAAATAAAATAAAGCATTAGATGAAATAAGATATAAATGGTCATGATATTAGAAAAGCTAGATACACGAGCAAGTACTAATCTTGAATTAAAATAGTGATTTAGAATGCTAATTTTATATCTAAACATGAGAAAATTCAAATCCAATATTTGAACATCCACACTGAACAGCTATAGGCTGAATTATCTTTGTCATAAAGCATTAGATGAAATAAGATATAAATGGTCATGATATTAGAAAAGCTAGATACACGAGCAAGTACTAATCTTGAATTAAAATAGTGATTTAGAATGCTAATTTTATATCTAAACATGAGAAAATTCAAATCCAATATTTGAACATCCACACTGAACAGCTATAGGCTGAATTATCTTTGTTATAAAGCATTAGATGAAATAAGATATAAATGGTCATGATATTAGAAAAGCTAGATACACGAGCAAGTACTAATCTTGAATTAAAATAGTGATTTAGAATGCTAATTTTATATCTAAACATGAGAAAATTCAAATCCAATATTTGAACATCCACACTGAACAGCTATAGGCTGAATTATCTTTGAGAAAAAATTTTAATCAAAATGTCTACAAAGATCACCTAGGAATGGCGAAGTCTATGATTTCCTGGGATGTCCAGTTGGCATCACACAATTCCTGAATGTGGCACCAGTATTCTGGTGTGGTGCCCAGGAACTGGTAAGATAATCCCATGACCGTCGGAGCTATCGTACCTTTAAAAGATGAAATGATTCATTAATGAGCCTATTTCACTAACAGGCTTCTAACACGTGTAACTATAGATCAAATACAGGACCCTCATAACAATTGAAATAGTTCAAACGTGACCATTAATATTCCGAGAGCGCCTCGAATGCTCTCATATTTATTTTTGGTACAACGAAGAACGAATAGGAAGAAGTAGAAAAGTAAGACACGAAATTACAACTCGCATGGCTCTCACGCCACAGTGCTCGTGTGCGCGCGCTTGGCGCGAAACCCAAAGAACCCAAACAGAAACCCTCACTGTATTCAGCGCTTTCCACTGAACGTCGGCGCTTCGAGCCAGGTGATTATTTTATGATGCTATTTCGCACGTGACCGTTAATGCTCCGAATGCTCTCCGATTGTTTGGTCCAAGGAAGAACGAAGAAGAATAAGAAAAATAAGGCACCGAATTTCAATTCGCATATCGCTTCGCGCGAAACCCAAAGAACCTAGTCACAAGTCCTCAATGAGTGAGGGATTTACTTTTTTGGGAGAATTAGCCTGTATATTCTTTTCTTTCACTGGGAGACTCTGGAACTATTCCCTTGATACTTATCCACCTGTTCATGTTTTTTTTCCAAAGAGATAATTTGAAGGCGTGTCTCTTTCATAGATATATAATTAAGTTCCAATTAATAAGCTATTTGTCCTGTTTTTCTTTAAATGTCCCCCTACTTTGATTTTTTTTCTATCATATTAGCCACTCTTCGAAGTATAATATATATATATATGTGTGTGTGTGTGTGTGTGTGTGTGTGTGTGTGTGTGTGTGTGTGTGTGTGTGTGTGTGTGTGTGTGTGTGTGTGTGTGTGTGTGTGTGTGTGTGTGTGTGTGTGTGTGTGTGTGTGTGTGTGTGTGTGTGTGTGTGTGTGTGTGTGCGTGTGTGTGTGTGTGTGTGTGTGTGTGTGTGTGTGTGTGTGTGTGTGTGTGTGTGTGTGTGTGTCTGTGTGTGTGCGTGCGTGCGTGTGTGCGTGTGTGTGTGTGTGTGTGTGTGTGTGTGTGTGTGTGTGTGTGTGTGTGTGTGTGTGTGTGTGTGTGTGTGTGTGTGTGTGCATGCAAACAAAATTACAAAACCACGTGATCCAATAGATTGCTGATAACCACAAAGGAAATCGGAAGAGAAACTATGATTCCCAAGCACTTTCGTGATATTTCCCGTCTTCAGGGGAATCCAAAAGAAAAAAGTTACACGTGGTGTATAAGAGGTATGAAAATAAACTGGGAAAGGTACTGGAAATGCCCATCGAGAAAACTTAACAAACAAATACAAAAAAATGAATTTTTTCTAAAAAGATGTTATATGATTACAAATTTTGCCAACGATAAAATGATCTAATTCAAAAATACTATAGCTAATATTATGTTAGAACCTTCAGATTTTTTTTTATCAAATAACTTTCAATGATGTTCCTATTGGCAAATGAATCACAAGACATAATGGATGAAGCATTAGACCAATCAATACGATGATCGAAATCTCTCACATGGACAAACAGCGCACTAGACTCTTTTGATGTTTTTAAACTGTACATGTGTTGTTTAATAAATACAAGTTTAATAAGTTTAAACAACACAAGTACAGTGTGAAAACAGCACAAGGGTTTAGTGCGCTGTTTGTCCATATCCGAGATTTTGATCATCGTATTGATTGGTATAATGCTTCATCTATTATGTCTTGTGATTCATTTGCCAATAGGAACATCAGTGAAAGTTATTTGATAGAAAAAAATCTGAAGGATCTAACATTAATATTAGCTATGGTATTTTTAAATTAGATCATTTTATCATTGGCAAATTTGTAATCATATTACATCTTTTTAGAAATAATTTTATTTTTTTGTATATGTTTGTTACGTTTTCTCGATGTGTATTGTCTGAACCTTTCCCAGTTTATTTTTATCCCTCTTATGTACCACGTGTAACCTTTTTTTTTTTTTTTTTTTGATTTCCCTGAAAATGTGAAACATCACGAAAGCGCTTGGGAATTATAGTTTGTCTTCCGGTTTCCTTTGTGGTTATCAGCAATATATATATATATATATATATATATATATATATATATATATATATATATATATATATATATATATATATACATGTATATATATATATATGTATATATATAATAATTTTTTTTTTTTTTTTTTTTTTTTTTTTTTTTTTTTTTTAATCTTATGTTTGAGGTTTTGGAATAACCTCTCCATTTAAAAAAAAAAAAAAAAAAAAAAAAAATCCTTCTCTTATTGCTTGGTGTCGTGGGAGAATCTTACCGATGAACAACAAACACGCAAAACCGTGGTTCCAGAAGCTGTTGGTTCCCGCCAAGCTCAAGACCTCTTCAAAGGTTGTCGTATCACCCGCCACGAGCTCTGTCTTCTCGGCAGACTCTTCCATCATGTGACTCTCCGGAGACCTCTCAAAAGTCTCGCACTCCATCTCCTCTTCAGGCGTGGTCTTCTCCTTGGAGGCCATAGCTGTCATATGAAGCCAAATGTTACTTGAAGTGTGACATCATACCTAATATACATGTGATATCACTTATGAATTCTGAGTATTAAAGTGATGGAATATACGTGCCAAGGATGAGTGGAAAAAATAGTTGACGGCGGTAATTTAATTAAGATTGGTTTAATGAGAGATGTTTGACGTCATACCTAATATACATGTTATATCTCTCATGAATTCTGAGTATCACAGGGATGGAATATACGTGCCAAGGATGAGTGGAAAAAATAGTTGTCGGTGGTATTTTAATTAAGATTGGTTTAATGAGAGATGCACAACAGCATAATAAAAGAGAGACAAAGGCAAAAAAAATGGCAAAAAGAGAAATGACTAAAGGAAAAAAGAAATAAAAAAGAACCAGAAATGAACGTATAAGGTTTGGAAGAGGAAATGAACTTTGTAAATAGTGTTATTGATGTAAAGAGGAACCTAAGCTGTTCTACAGAATTGTAAATAATAAGCTTGAACTTGGAGGAGAAATATCCAAGTTGAAATATGAAGGGATG
>NW_027467731.1:331829-334329 GCF_046742065.1 Oratosquilla oratoria
ACTGGGAAGAAATATACAAAGAAGAAACATCAGTGGAAGAGAAATGGAATATTTTGACAAAAATTTACAAAGAAGGAGTGGAAAAGTATGTCCCAAGACAAAAACAAGAAAAAGAATATGTAAAATGCTGGTACAACAAAAGTTGTAGGGAGTTAAAAGACAAAAGAGACAAAGCCTGGACCGGATGGAAAAAAGACAGAAGACCTGAAAAATGGAAAATATATACTGGTTATAGAAATGAATATGTACAAAAGTGCAGAGAGGAAAAAAGAAAATATGAAAAAGATGTTATAGAAAAGTGTAAAGATCAACCAAAACTATTCTACAGATTTGTAAACAATAAACTGAAAAACAAACAAGACTTGGAGAAATTAAGACAAGGAGGAGTTGAATACACTGAGGAAATGGAAATGGCAGAAATTATGAACAAACATTTTAAATCAGTGTTTACAAGGGAAAATATACAACCTGAAGAGATTGAGTGGAAGGAAAAAAGTCCCCCCTATGGAAGAAATAGAAGTAACGAAGAATGAAATATTGACACACTTGGGTAATTTTGATGTCAGAAAATCGCATGGGCCAGATGAAATAGCAAACTGGATTCTGAAAGAATGTAGGAATGAACTGGCAGACAAAATACATAGCATAATAAGCAGTTCCTTAAAAGAAGGAAAAGTTCCAGAAGATTGGAAAAAAGCAAATATAGTACCTATATATAAAGGAGGAAATAAAGAAGAACCTACCAACTATAGACCAGTCTCTCTAACAAGTACAATAGCAAAAATATGTGAAAGAATTATCAAAAGTAGATGGGTAAAATACTTGGAAAAAAACAACGTACTAAATCCAAGGCAATTTGGATTCAGACAAGGACGATCATGCGTCACCAATTTAATATGTTTCTATTCAAGACTAATAGATATAATACAAGAAAGAGATGGATGGGCTGATTGTGCATTTCTAGACCTAAAAAAAGCTTTTGACAAAGTACCACATAAGAAGTTGCTTAAAAAATTAGAATATGAAGGAGGAATACAAGGTAAATTGCTAAATTGGATGGAAGACTTTTTGCAAGAAAGAAAAATGAGAGTAGTGATAAGAGATCAGCACTCAAAATGGAATGAAGTAATAAGCGGTGTCCCGCAGGGAACAGTTCTGGCCCCAATAATGTTTGCTATATATATTAATGATATGGATGAAGGAATTGAAAGCTATATGAGCTTCTTTGCAGATGATGCAAAATTACTGAAAAGAGTGAAAACTGAAGAGGATTGTGAATCACTACAGAGAGATCTAAATAAAGTACAAGAATGGAGTAGGAAGTGGGAGATGGAGTTCAATACAAAAAAGTGTAGTATAATGGAATTTGGAAAAAGCAAAAACAGAATAACAGGATCATATAATTTGGGAGAAGAAGGAATAAAAAGAGTAGAAAATGAGAGGGACCTGGGAGTCATTGTTATGAATAATATGTCACCTGAGAAACATATAAATAAGATTTTTGGAGAAACTTATAATTTAATAAGAACAATCAAAGTGGCATTTACATACCTGGATGAAGAAATGGTGAGGAAAATCCTAATCACCCTGATAAGACCAAGATTGGAATATGCAGCAACGATATGGTCACCA
This sequence comes from Oratosquilla oratoria, assembly GCF_046742065.1. Taxonomy (NCBI): domain Eukaryota; kingdom Metazoa; phylum Arthropoda; class Malacostraca; order Stomatopoda; family Squillidae; genus Oratosquilla; species Oratosquilla oratoria. The sequence goes on from NW_027467731.1 coordinate 333,462, forward strand.
AGTACAAAAAAATGTATAAAAAAACTTGAAAGAATACAAAGAGCAATTACTAAACTGGCACCAACACTCTCAAAACTATCATATGAAGAGAGACTACAAAAACTTAAATTACAGACACTAGAGCAAAGAAGAGAGAGAGGAGATTTGATAGCTATTTACAGAATCATGAAAGGCATAGAAATTACTGATAGAGAGAATCTGATAAAATGGGATGACAGAAATACAAGAGGACACGGAAAGAAAATAAAAAAAGACAACTATAGAAGAGATTTGAAAAAGAACAGCTTTCCTCACAGAGCAATAGACAGTTGGAACAAGTTAGATGAGAAAGTGGTGTGTGCAAAAACAATACATGAATTTAAAAATAGTTTAGATAAAATGAGATATGAAGACGGGACCTCACGAGCATAGCTCCCCTTCCCGTAAAATACAACTAGGTAAACTAGGTAAATACACACACTCACAAGCACACACACGCGCGCGCGTGCGCACTCTATGGCGCAGTAGTAGAGTTCCCGGCTGCCACAACGGAGGTCTGGGTTCGAATCCTGCCCAGGGTTGAAATAATCTCAGTATCGGTGCGCTGCGGGTCGTTACTCCAACTCGTGGGTAGGGAGGTAGGGGTGTGTGTGCGTGTAAGGTCACAGCATTGCCCATAGATCGGTCATATATGACCTCTGAATTCTCTTCCGGGAGGGAAATAGCTGTCGATCACGAGTCCAACACGTGATCCAAGACCATGGAGACAAAGGAGGACATTTCGGACAGTTTGTTGAAGTGGACTAAGGGGGACATTTCATACATTTATTTAATGCGGGTGATAGGAGGGGCGATGTTATACATGCCTCTGTTCTGCTCAATGGTTTTG
>NW_027467731.1:346829-351829 GCF_046742065.1 Oratosquilla oratoria
CAATACAGCGCGCCAGCATAAGAAAAGTCGAGAATGTCAGCAAAAAACTCGTGAACGCAGAAGCTGCTGCAAATTTTAATTATATATATATATATATATATATATGTATGTATGTGTGTGTGTGTGTGTGTGTGTGTGTGTGTGTGTGTGTGTGTGTGTGTGTGTGTGTGTGTGTGTGTATTCACTTGGTCTTTGGATCACGTGTTGGACTCGTGATCGACAGCTATTTCCCTCCTGGAAGAGAGCTCAGAGCTCGTAGGTCCGATCTATGGGTAATGCTATGACCTTACACACACACACACACCCAACTCCCCGCCCACGAGAGTAAGAGTAACGACCCGAAGCGCAGCGGTACCGAAATAATTTCGGCCCTGGACAGGATTCGAACCAAGAACTGCGGGCCACTATGGTGGCAGTTCAGCGTTCTACCAACTACGCCATCGAGTCGTGTGTGTGTGTGTGTGTGTGTGTGTGTGTGTGTGTGTGTGTGTGTGTGTGTGTGTGTGTGTGTGTGTGTGTGTGTGTGTGTGTGTGTGTGTGTGTGTGTGTGTGTGTGTGTGTGTGTGTGTGTGTGTGTGTGTGTGCGCGTGTGTGTGTGTGTGTGTGTGTGTGTGTGTGTGTGTGTGTGTGTGTGTGTGTGTGTGTGTATGTGTGTGTGTGTGTGTTTGTGTGTGTGTACACACACACACACACACACACACACACACACACATATATATATATATATATATATATATGTTGAGACATTCTGATAGGTTGACGTAAGCGGAGTAGGAAACACAGGAGTCTTAGTCTTGAGTTTATTCCTGACTAGTTTCGCAGTTTTTTTTTTTTAAGCATACCTGCGAAACTCAAACTAAGACTACTGTGTTTCCTACTCCACTTACGTCATATATATATATACATACATATATATATATATATATGTATACATATGTATACATATATATACATATACATATATATACAAATATACATATTTATATATACATATATATATATACATACATACATACATACATACATATACCAAGGCTTCTTTCCCCCTTACCAGGGGGGTAGCCAAAAAGGGCAAGGCACAAAAACATTCCCACCCATTTCATCCCCGAAAACACTCCACACCCCTCCACCCTCCCTCCCATCTTAGCACCTCCTAGATGACGGGTCATCCCTGCACCCTGTCCACTGCCCTGGGTCAGAAGCAGTGTCGCAGGACACAGCACATCCACAGCAAGGCCGCTTCATTAAATCGGCGACCCCCCTCTCCGTCCCCCCATATAAAGGAGAGGACGGGGAGAAATCCCTTCGGGCTGCGTCAAAAATTTTTGCTCACACACACTACCTCACCCCCATTCCCCCGTCCATTCCACCTCATGCATCACAACATTTTCCATATACAACCATTCTCCATTCACCCCTGTCTTCTGTCCTCTCCCATCCTTCCTCAACCGACATTCCCCTCTTCCCCAAAGCCCCCTTCACCCCATCCATCCATCTCATCCTAGGACGTCCCCTCATGTTCACTCCCTCCACATCTGCCTTCATACCTCCTTTACTAGTCTTTCTTCACTCATTCTTTCCATGTGTCCATACCATCCTAATACTCTTTCATCCACCCTATCTCCCAGCTCCCTTTCTACCCCTGTTCTCCTCCTCTATATATGTATATATATATATATATATATATATATATATATATATATATATATATATATATATATATGTATATATATATATATATATCACACAGGAAACCCACGGTCGGAGAAAATAAACTTCGAATAAAGAAATCTATATTTCGGCTATCAACTGTAGCACTTTCCTGAAGAGGGCTACAGTTGATAGCCGAAATATAGGATTCTTCTTTATTCGAAGTTTATTTTCTCCGACTGTGGGTTTCCTGTGTGTCATTTACAAATGTGCTACTACATTTCTGTTTAGAAATATATATATATATATATATGTGTGTGTGTGTGTGTGTGTGTGTGTGTGTGTGTGTGTGTGTGTGTGTGTGTGTGTGTGTGTGTGTGTGTGTGTGTGTGTGTGTGTGTGTGTATTTACCTAGTTGTATTTACCTAGTTGTATTTTACGGGAAGGGGAGCTATGCTCGTGGGGTTCCGTCTTCATATCTCATTTTATCTAAACTATTTTTAAATTCATGTATTGTTTTTGCACACACCACTTTCTCATCTAACTTGTTCCAACTGTTTATTACTCTGTGAGGAAAGCTGTTCTTTTTCAAGTCTCTTCTATAGCTGTCTTTTTTTCTTTTCTTTCCGTGTCCTCTTGTATTTCTGTCATCCCATTTTATCAGATTCTCTCTGTCAGTAATTTCTATGCCTTTCATGATTCTGTAAATAGCTATCAAATCTCCTCTCTCTCTTCTTTGCTCTAGTGTCTGTAGTTCAAGTTTTGCTAGTCTCTCTTCATATGATAGTTTTGAGAGTGTTGGTGCCAGTTTTGTAATTGCTCTTTGTATTCTTTCAAGTTTTTTTTATACATTTTTTTGTACTTGGTGACCATATCGTTGCTGCATATTCCAATCTTGGTCTTATCAGGGTGATTAGGATTTTCTTCACCATTTCTTCATCCAGGTATGTAAATGCAACTTTGATTGTTCTTATTAAATTATAAGTTTCTCCAAAAATCTTATTTATATGTTTCTCAGGTGACATATTATTCATAACAATGACTCCCAGGTCCTTCTCATTTTCTACTTTTTTTATTCCTTCTTCTCCCAATTCATATGCTCCTGTTATTCTGTTTTTGCTTTTTCCAAATTCCATTATACTACACTTTTTTGTATTGAACTCCATCTCCCACTTCCTACTCCATTCCTGTACTATATTTAGATCTCTCTGTAGTGATTCACAATCTTCTTCAGTTTTCACTCTTTTCAGTAGTTTTGCATCATCTGCAAAGAAGCTCATATAGCTTTCTATTCCTTCATCCATATCATTAATATATATAGCAAACATTATTGGGGTCAGAACTGTTCCCTACGGAACACCGCTTATTACTTCATCCCATTTTGAGTGTTGGTTTCTTATCACTACTCTCATTTTTCTTTCTTGCAAAAAGTCTTCCATCCAATTTAGTAGTTTGCCCTGTATTCCTCCTTCAGTTTCTAATTTCTTAATCAACTTCTTATGTGGAACTTTGTCAAAAGCTTTCTTTAGGTCTAGAAATGCACAGTCCGCCCATCCATCTCTTTCTTGTATTATATCTATTAGTCTTGAATAGAAACATATTAAATTGGTGACACATGATCGTCCTTGTCTGAATCCAAATTGCCTTGGATTTAACACTGTTTTTTTCTAAATATTTTACCCATCTACTTTTGATAATTCTTTCACAAATTTATGCTGTTGTACTTGTTAGAGAGACTGGTCTATAGTTTGTAGGTTCTTCTTTATTTCCTCCTTTATATATAGGTACTATATTTGCTTTTTTTCAATCTTCTGGAACTTTTCCTTCTTTCAAGGAACTGTTTAGTATGCTATGTATTTTGTCTGCCAGTTCATTCCTGCATTCTTTCAGAATCCATTTTGCTATATCATCTGGTCCATGCGATTTTCTGACATCAAGATTACTCAAGTGTGTCAATATTTCATTCTTTGTTACTTCTATTTCTTCCATAGGGGGAACTTTCTCTTTCCATTCAATCTCTTCAGGTTGTATGTTCTCCCTTGTAAACACTGATTTAAAATGTTTGTTCATAATTTCTGCCATTTCTATTTCCTCAGTGTATTCAACTCCCTCTTGTCTTAATTTCTCCAAGTCTTGTTTGTTTTTCAGTTTGTACATATTCATTTCTATAACAGGTATATATTTTCCATTTTTCAGGTCTTCTGTCTTTTTTCCATCTGGTCCAGGCTTTGTCTCTTTTGTCTTTTAACTCCCTACAACTTTTGTTGTACCAGCATTTTACATATTACAAAGGATTACAAAGGCGGAGCATGCCGACAGGAGACCTTTTGATCCATATCTAGGTCGGATGCGAAAAAAAAATCATATTAATAATAAAACAATAAATAAAAACTATAATAATGTAAATAACAAATAAAATACATAAATAAATGCATAGGTATAGTTAAATAATAAACAAACAGGTAAATAGTAAATAATAATAAATTGACATATAACTAATAATAAATGAAAATCAGACAGACAAATGATAACAAAACAAAAGCAAATAATATAAGATAAATTATAATCATTACAGCATCTTACTTAGGTATTTATCTAACTGATTCTTAAAGCTTCGAACTGAACTACATTGCACTACCTGTGCAGGATGTTTATTCCATTCATTTACTACACGGTTGGCAAAGTTGTTTCTACCTACTTCCAAATTGAATCTATTTCCGGATAGTTTGAGACCATTGTTTCTTGTCTGATTCTCATTCAATGTGAAAATTTTGTCACTTTTGATGTTGTCAATTCCCTTTAAAATCTTAAAGACCTGTATCAAGTCACTTCTGAGTCTACGCTTTTTTAGGGAAAACAGATTCATGTGTTTTAGTCGATTTTCGTATGATTTATTTTTGATATTTGGAATCAGTTTTGTGGCTCGCCGTTGTACTTTTTCCAGTCTGTCAATGTCTTTAATGAGATTCGGTGACCATACAGAAACAGCATATTCCAAATGTGGACGAACTAACGATTTATATAGCTTGTTAATGAGTGATGGACTTTTGAAATCAAAAGATCGCGCAATCAGTCCCAGAATCTTATTTGCTTTCTCAGAGGCTGAAATACACTGCTTAGATGATTTGAGGTCGTTACTGATAATTACGCCGAGATCTTTTTCACTATCCACTTTTGTTAACGAATTACCAAATAACTTGTAATCGTACTTACTGTTATTTTTACCTATGTTTTTGTCTTGGGACATACTTTTCCACTCCTTTTTTGTAAATTTTTGTCAAAATATTCCATTTCTCTTCCAATGTTGTTTCTTCTTTGTATATTTCTTCCCAGTTTTCTTGTTGAAAGAA
>NW_027467731.1:361829-364329 GCF_046742065.1 Oratosquilla oratoria
TTTTTTCTTTTTCCAAATTCCATTATACTACACTTCTTGATATTGAATTCCATCTCCCACTTCCCATTCTAGTCCCATACTTTATTGAGATCACTCTGTAGCGACTCTTCTTCGGTGTTAACTTTTTTCAACAATTTTGTATCATCCGCAAAGAAGCTCATATAACTTTCAATTCCTTTATCCATATCGTTAATATATATAGCAAACATTATTGGGGCCAGTACTGTTCCTTTTGGAACTCCACTTATCACTTCATCCCAATTAGAGTGTTTGTCTTTTATCCCTACTCTCATTTTTCTTTCATTTTTCTTTCACTTCAGCAGTTTGCCCTGTATTCCTCCTGCAGTTTCTAATTTCTTAAGCAACTTCTTATGTGACACCTTATCAAAAGCTTTTTTCAGGTCTAGAAATGCACAATCAGCCCATCCATCTCTTTCTTGTATTACATCAGTTAGCCTTGAATAGAAACACATTAAGTTTGTGACGCATGATCGTCCTTGTCTAAATCCAAATTCCCTTGGATTTAGTACTTTTTTTTCAAATGCCTTACCCATCTAATTTTGATCATTCTTTCACAAATTTAGCTATTGTACTTGTAAGAGAGACCAGTCTATAGTTAGTAAGGTCTTCCTTGTTTCACCCTTTATATATTAGTACTATATTTGCTCTTTTCCAATCTTCTGGAACTTTTCCTTCTTTCAATGAACTGTTTATTAGACTTTTTATTTTGTCTGTTAGTTCATTCCTGCATTCTCTCAAAATCTAGTTTGCCATTTCATCTGGTCCATGCGATTTTCTGACATCGAGATTACTCAAGTGATTCATTATTTCATTCCTTGATACTTCTATCTCTTTCAAAGGGGGGACTTTCTCCTCCCACTCGATATCCCTAGGTTGTATGTTCTCCCTCGTAAACACCGATTTAAAATGCTTATTCATAATTTCTGCCATTTCTATTTCTTCTGTGTATTCAATTCCTCCTTGTCTTAGTTTCTCTAATTCTTGTTTGTTTTTCAGTTTGTTGTTTATAAATCTGTAAAATAGTTTTGGTTGATCTTTAAATTTTTCTATGAGATCGTTTTCGTATTTTCTCTTTTCTTCTCTGCACACCTGTACATATTCATTTCTATAACTAGTATATATTTTCCATTTTCCAGGTCTTTTGTCTTTTTTCAATTTTATCCAAGCTTTATCCCTTTTGTCTTCTAACTCCCTACATTTTTTGTTGTACCAACATTTTACATATTCTTTTTCTTGCTTTTGTCTAGGAACATACTTTTCCACTCCTTCTTTATAAATTTTTGTCAAACTATTCCATTTCTCTTCCACTGTTGTTTCCTCCTTGTGTATTTTTCCCATTCTGTTTTTTTGAAAGAATTCTCTTTTTTATCAAAATTTGTTTTTCATACATCAATCTTCCCTTTCTATACTGTTCGTTTTTTTCGTGTATTTTTCCTCATTTAGTTCCAGTTCAACCAACATGTGGTCACATTTACTTATTGGTGTCTTATATTTAATCTTGTCCAGTATTTCAGGTTCTGATGTGATTATTAGATCCAATCTCGATGATTCTTCTTCATTTCTATACCTAGTATTCTCTTTTATCCATTGCGTCATTGTATGTTCTATAATCACATCAAGTAGTACATTTCCCCATAGGTCGTCTCCACCTTTCATTGTCATCTCTTCCCAGCAGATTTCTTTACAATTAAAGTCACCCATTATAACTATTCTTCCTCCATCTTCCATTATCTTATTTAGTGTTATCCTTGTGTTTTTTAATATATTTTTGTGTTCTTTCTCTTCCCACGAAGCCGTTTTAGGAAGCGCATAAATTACTACAAACTTCCTGCTCTTCCCATCCTTGTCCTCCACTTACATCATAATCATCTCTACTCTATTCTTTCCATACGTGACATTCCTCACATTTATATCCTTCTTAGTCAGGAACATAACTACACCCCCTTGTTTTACCTCTCTGTTTCTAATCCAATAATTATATGCACCATGTCCTACACTGTTGAGTGGTAGTGGACCTTTCAATTTTGTCTCTACAATTCCCATTATGTCCGGTTCTTTTTCCTTCAGGTAATCATTCAGTTTGTTCAAGCCTGTTATTAATCTATCTATATTTGTGTAAGACACTTTTAATTTTCTGCTACTTCCATCGTGTTTTCAGTTTCCCTTCTGTTTTTCTCTGCTATAAGCCATTTCCTCATTTTTATATTCACTACTCTCCAATTGAATTTCTCTTTTTCTGACTCTGTTCTTTTCTCGTTTTTCCCTTAGGTTCTAGTCTTTTTGTTTTCTCATCCTCTCTTTCCTCTTTATTCATTTCTCTGTTTATCCATGCCTGTTTATATTGATCACTGTCTGCTAGTTTCCCTGTTTTTGCTAAGATATTCTCTGCTGTCGTTTGTGACCTGAATTTAACCTTAATTGGTCTGGTCTTATCTGTATTGTATTTTCCTATTCTATGTATTTCTTCTATTTCTTTCCC
>NW_027467731.1:382696-437696 GCF_046742065.1 Oratosquilla oratoria
CCATCATACTTCTCAGACACGTCATCTCAAACAAATTCAAACTCCTTCTCTCTTCTTCTCTTATTTTCCATGTTTCTGCCCCATACAGTGCTGTTGGCACAATCACTCCTTCATACAGCCTCCTCTTAGCATCCATTCCCAAATGTCTATTCCTCATTACACTCTTTAATCCACCAAGGCATTTACTCGCTTCTCTCAATCTACATTCTACCTCCACCTTCACTCCACCTTTTCCTGCCACATTTGCACCCAAGTATCTAAAACTATCCACTTCCTCCAGTCGCTCTCCCTTAAAATAATAATCCGACCTAGATATGGATCTTTGCATCCGACCTAGATATGGATCATTGCATCTGACCTAGATATGGATGAAAAGGTTTCCTGTCGGCATGCTCCACCTTTGTAATCCTTCTTTGTAATAATGATAATAATAACATTGATAATAATAATAATGATGATAATAATAATAATAATAATAATAATAATAATAATAATAATAATAATAATGATAATAGTAATAATAATAATAATAATTAATAGTAATAATAATAATGATAATTAATAGTAATAATAATTGATAGTAATAATAATAATAATAACTAGCGGAACCCGTGTAAATTACACGAAAGAGAAGAGTGTAAATCATTGCATCAAGATGGCAAGAGAGGTAGGATATCCTCTCCCTCTGTTGTCCTTCAGGGTACACTATAATGTCACGCTGGACAGGAGGTGCTCCATCATCACCGACAAATATTGTGCAATTTCATCATTTGTTGGATTATTATATCTCCTCGCATCAGGGCCGGCAATAAATTGCATGGTTATTTTTCTGGGAGTGATATTTTGTAATGTAGCTCTCTGTTGCTCTTCAAGTTCGACAGTTCTCATGTTTTTATATGCCCCTACATAAAGATTATCGACCATTGCTTGAGATATTTTTTCGAAAACTGAATATAAGCAATTAGAATTTTGATTAGCATTTGACCTCAGATTTAATGCTTCATTTGTTTCAATTGTATAGAGCTGTCCATATTTTCTTTCATTTTCATTTGATCTTCGAGACCTTCCAGAAGTTTGAGACCTTCCAGAACTTCGAGACCTTCCAGACCTTCAAGAACTTCGGCACTTTCGAGAACTTCGGCACTTTCGAGAACTTCGGCACCTTCGAGAGCTTCGGCACCTTCGAGAACTTCGGCACCTTCGAGAACTTCGGCACCTTCGAGAACTTCGGCACCTTCGAGAACTTCGGTGACTTCGAGAACTTCGGCGCCTTCGAGAACTTCGGCGCCTTCGCGAACTTCGGCCCCTTCGAGAACTTTGGCACCTTCGAGAATTTCGGCACCTTCGAGAACTTCGGCACCTTCGACAATTTCGGCACCTTCGAGAACTTCGAGAACCTCGACACCTTCGAGAACTTCGGCACGTTCGAGAACTTCGGCACCTTCGAGAACTTTGGCACCTTTGAGAACTTCGGCAGCTTCGAGAACTTCGACACCATGGAAGGTCGTTGCTTTTGATGTAAGCGTGACACACAAGATAACACACACGCTATCGTATGATAATAATAATAATAATAATAATAATAATAATAATAATAATAATGATAATAATAACAATAAAAAAAATCTACGGAACAAACATGCCTTATTTCAATCATTCGAGAAGCGTGACACACAAAATAACACACACGCTATCGTATTAATATATATGATAATAATAATAATAATAATAATAATAATAATAATAATAATAATAATAATGATAATAATAATATTAATAATGATGATAATAATAATAATAATAATAATAATAATAATAATAATAATAATAATAATAATAATAATAATAATAATAATAATAATAATAATAATAATAGTAATTATCTTAATGATAATAATGATAATGATAATAAAACTACTTATTAGTCCGCCAATATCTATACTTCCCAGAAACATATATACATACATAAATGCATACATACATACATACATACATATATATATATATATATATATATATATATATATATATATATATATATATCCCGAGACTTGCACTGACATGCCTACGTTCAGGTTACTACCCGGCACTGAACGGCATAAGAATCAAGGAGACTGCAAGAGACCATAAGGCCTACCGTAGGCAGCTCCGTATCCATCACCACCTGTCATCCCCATCCATAAAGTTGTCTAATCGTTTTTTAAAACAACTGATAGTTTCAGCGCTTACTACATGGTTACTAAGTTTATTCCATTCATCGACCACCCTATTAGTAAACCAGTTCTTGCTCATTTCCTTCTTAAATCTAAATTTGTCCAGTTTACACCCATTACTGCGAGTCCTGCCCTGTTGTTTTATTATGATGACCTTGTTTGTATCACCCTTGTTATAACCTTTGATCCACTTGAACACTTCCATTAGATCACCCCGCACTCTGCGTCTTTCCAGAGAGTGTAAGTTAAGGTACCTAAGCCTCTCTTCGCAAGGCAAATTTCTGAGTCCATGCATCATTTTGGTCATTCTTTTCTGTACTGATTCTAGTGAATTTATGTCCATTCTGTAGGACGGAGACCAAAACTGTACTGCATAGTCAAGGATGGGTCTAACTATCGCTGGAGTTTAATGATTACCTCTGCACTTCCATTCGTTACAGTCCTAGCAATGAAACCTAATGCTCTGTTAGGTTTATTTCTGTCGCTAATGCACTGTTTCCTGGTTTTAAGGTCCGGACTCACCAGAACTCCCAAGTCCCTCTCGCACTCAGATTTTTCTAAAAACGTGTTATCTAAGCTGTATCTATTTTCGGGGTTGTGTAGCCCTACGTTTAACACACTACACTTAGAGATATTGAAGTTCATTTGCCATTTCACCGACAATGTTAACAATTTATTAAGATCATCCTGCAGAATCTCTGCGTCGTCTCCTGACCTAATTAGGCGTCCTATTTTAGTGCCGGCCGCATCGTCTAAGTCGCATCGTCTAAGTCGTTTGTGTACATAATGAACAACAAGTGACCCAAAACCGAGCCCTGGGGGACCCCGCTAGTAACTTTGCCCCACCTAGATTTTATTCCATTTATGGTGACCCGCTGTTTTCTGTTACTAATCCAAGCTCTAATCCATTCTAACACTTTTCCTCCTATGCCATGGACTTTGGCCTGGCAAAAAGGTTTAAATGGTCTAGACGCAACCACGATGCAGAAAACAGATTACATTATACTACACTGCCTTGTACTGCAGATAACTCTATAAGGTTTATTTGTTCATGCCGCTTGGCTGGAGGGGCAAAGGATTTATTAATTTATTTTTTGCCAATTCTTATTTGTATAAGTTGTTATTGTAATCATTCTGCCAAGATTTTTAATCCAAGAATTACGAATTATTTTTCTTTTCAAGTAGATTTTTGCCAAGATAAAATAAACAGAGTATTGCAAAATCAATGTACTTCATGCAGCCATACTAGTACCTCTCTGTGAGCCTACAATTAACTACAAAAGTTGAAACGTATCCTAACTACACAAATATACTATTTGTAGATTCGCATTTTATATATAGTATACCAATAGTAATATTACATTTTTATGAATATACTTATGTAATTTAGATAGTGTATGAATGTTTGGTTTTGTAAAGGTTTTTCCACTTTTCAGGACAAGGTCCTATCGTAATCGTAGGTTTTAGTACATATGAATTATGTGAATTGAACGAAAATACACTAAGAAAATATGGGTCTTGATCTGAGTTTAAACCTGATCAGTTTCGCAATGAGCTTCTTCAATTTAGTGCGAAACTATAGGCAATTCACTCAAAGAATTTCAGGATCGACTGAGATTCTTTGAATGAATTGCCAATAGTCAGGAATAATCTAGGACCAAACCTGTGTCTTTTTATAAATCTTCGTCAACTTGTCTTAACTTCTCAAAAAATAAGGAAAGAAATAGAAATAAAAACGAATAAATGATAAATAAAAATATATGAGTAAATAAACAAAATAATAATAAAAATATTGATCATTAACAATGTCTCATAAGAAACAATACGTACCAGTGTCACAAAATCCCCTTAAACTGACCTCACAAGACACAAGAAAGATGCAGTCCGTTCAGCTTGACTTATATTATGTTTTGATAAACATATTCATAAGTGAGGTCATGATAACTTGACGGATGCAATTATTTCCTCACCTCCTCCTCCTCCTCCTGCACGTCCTCACACTCAAGTCCTTGTGACCTTGTGTAAGACATTGCATGTCTCTTTCCCTCTTTTCTTCCTTCCTAAAGAATATGATTACCTTTTAGGTTAGGCTAGGGAATCTGATGTTGTAACACAGCCTTTAGAAAATAGAATAAAGCAAATAAATTTACAAAGGAATCAATTAGAAAATTAAAGCTGCGTGAAAACTATTAGGGACATATATCAAGAAATCGGCAAACTTGCAGCAGACAAAATCGACGTGGTGTCATTGGAAATAATAACGATTCCAATTCCGCTGTTCATCTGATTTGGTGACAATTTGCAAAGCACCCTTATTTTCGTCTCTTTTTTCATTACTAAATTAAATAGATTTAAAAGTCTTGTTAATTTCTATCAAAACGATATCTGGCAATCATAATTTTGTACAATTCTTTGACTGAAAAACAATTGTATAAGAATGGCATATTAAATTGTTCCCTTGTATATTTTTGCTGCCTATATTTTACTCCCATTAAGCAAAATATGTAAATGTTAAATCCTACTAATTATCTTGATTACATTACAATAATGACATTTAGATTTGATGAATGGATCATTTTGGTATTACATTATCTAGTATTGGTATATCGTATTGTCATACCTTTGTGCAAAATATGGATTGGGGAATAATTATATAAAGAAAAGAGAGAATCTATTATTACCTTGTATTATTTTGCCGCCAGCAATGCAGTTGCCCATGATCACTGGATTTTTTGTTCTTTTATTGGGGAGTTGTTTTCTGAGTTGTCATATGCAGTGTGCTAATAAAATTTGGTCTTCTAGTTTGTTCCATTAATAAGTTTTAAATGCAGTAAAGTTGCAAGTATGCTCGTTTCTACGACTTGATCCTTTTGTCCTAAATCTCTTTTAATTCTTCTATTTTTGAGTATTCTTCACGAAGTTTCAATGGAAGAGATATTTGCTGAATGCAGATAAATACTTGACTGCCGTTTTTTAACCGACAATGTCTCTTTTCGGCGAAAACAATCCATTAGCCTAAAATTTAACATTTCTAGTCTTAGCAAACAAAATCATTTTCCGCGCACGCCAGTCGTATCGCTCTATTGGGATAACATCTTTCAGTATTTATGGATGATTCTATTCTCATCGAAAGCTATGTTAAGCTTAGAAATTGATGAATATGTAATCGGTACTTATTATGTGTACAATCACCGATATTTGCATCAATATTTTTCAACATGTCATTCTTATAAAGATGTAATTCCCGTGACGGATAAATTATCTCTCATTTCACATAAAAAAAAAATTCCATTGTGTGTCTGTATGTGTGTGTATATATATATATATATATATATATATATATATATATATATATATATGTATATATATATATATGTGTATTTACCTAGTTGTATTTACCTAGTTGTATTTTACGGGAAGGGGAGCTATGCTCGTGGGGTCCCGTCTTCATATCTCATTTTATCTAAACTATTTTTAAATTCATGTATTGTTTTTGCACACACCACTTTCTCATCTAACTTGTTCCAACTGTCTATTACTCTGTGAGGAAAGCTGTTCTTTTTCAAATCTCTTCTATAGCTGTCTTTTTTTATTTTCTTTCCGTGTCCTCTTGTATTTCTGTCACCCCATTTTATCAGATTCTCTCTATCAGTAATTTCTATGCCTTTCATGATTCTGTAAATAGCTATCAAATCTCCTCTCTCTCTTCTTTGCTCTAGTGTCTGTAGTTTAAGTTTTTGTAGTCTCTCTTCATATGATAGTTTTGAGAGTGTTGGTGCCAGTTTTGTGATTGCTCTTTGTATTCTTTCAAGTTTTTTTTATACATTTTTTTGTACTTGGTGACCATATCGTTGCTGCATATTCCAATCTTGGTCTTATCAGGGTGATTAGGATTTTCCTCACCATTTCTTCATCCAGGTATGTAAATGCCACTTTGATTGTTCTTATTAAATTATAAGTTTCTCCAAAAATCTTATTTATATGTTTCTCAGGTGACATATTATTCATAACAATGACTCCCAGGTCCTTCTCATTTTCTACTTTTTTTATTCCTTCTTCTCCCAAATTATATGATCCTGTTATTCTGTTTTTGCTTTTTCCAAATTCCATTATACTACACTTTTTTGTATTGAACTCCATCTCCCACTTCCTACTCCATTCTTGTACTTTATTTAGATCTCTCTGTAGTGATTCACAATCTTCTTCAGATTTCACTCTTTTCAGTAGTTTTGCATCATCTGCAAAGAAGCTCATATAGCTTTCAATTCCTTCATCCATATCATTAATATATATAGCAAACATTATTGGGGCCAGAACTGTTCCCTGCGGGACACCGCTTATTACTTCATCCCATTTTGAGTGCTGATCTCTTATCACTACTCTCATTTTTCTTTCTTGCAAAAAGTCTTCCATCCAATTTAGCAATTTACCTTGTATTCCTCCTTCATATTCTAATTTCTTAAGCAACTTCTTATGTGGTACTTTGTCAAAAGCTTTTTTTAGGTCTAGAAATGCACAATCAGCCCATCCATCTCTTTCTTGTATTATATCTATTAGCCTTGAATAGAAACATATTAAATTGGTGACGCATGATCGTCCTTGTCTGAATCCAAATTGCCTTGGATTTAGTACGTTGTTTTTTTCCAAGTATTTTACCCATCTATTTTTGATAATTCTTTCACAAATTTTTGCTATTGTACTTGTTAGAGAGACTGGTCTATAGTTGGTAGGTTCTTCTTTATTTCCTCCTTTATATATAGGTACTATATTTGCTTTTTTCCAATCTTCTGGAACTTTTCCTTCTTTTAAGGAACTGCTTATTATGCTATGTATTTTGTCTGCCAGTTCATTCCTGCATTCTTTCAGAATCCAGTTTGCTATTTCATCTGGCCCATGCGATTTTCTGACATCAAAATTACCCAAGTGTGTCAATATTTCATTCTTTGTTACTTCTATTTCTTCCATAGGGGGGACTTTTTCTTTCCACTCAATCTCTTCAGGTTGTATATTTTCCCTTGTAAACACTGATTTAAAATGTTTGTTCATAATTTCTGCCATTTCCATTTCCTCAGTGTATTCAACTCCTCCTTGTCTTAATTTCTCCAAGTCTTGTTTGTTTTTCAGTTTATTGTTTACAAATCTGTAGAATAGTTTTGGTTGATCTTTATACTTTTCTATAACATCTTTTTCATATTTTCTTTTTTCCTCTCTGCACTTTTGTACATATTCATTTCTATAACCAGTATATATTTTCCATTTTTCAGGTCTTCTGTCTTTTTTCCATCTGGTCCAGGCTTTGTCTCTTTTGTCTTTTAACTCCCTACAACTTTTGTTGTACCAGCATTTTACATATTCTTTTTCTTGTTTTTGTCTTGGGACATACTTTTCCACTCCTTTTTTGTAAATTTTTGTCAAAATATTCCATTTCTCTTCCACTGATGTTTCTTCTTTGTATATTTCTTCCCAGTTTTCTTGTTGGAAGAATTCTCTTATTTTATCAAAGTTTGTTTTTTCATACATCATTCTTCCTTTTCTATATTGTTCATTTCTTTTCATATATTTTTCTTCATTAAGTTCCAGTTCAATCAATATGTGGTCACTTTTACCTATTGGTGTTTTATATTCAATCTTGTCCACTATTCTAGGTTCAGATGTAATTATTAAGTCTAGCCTCGATGGTTCTTCTTCATTTCTATACCTAGTGTTCTCTTGTATCCATTGTGTCATTGAATGGTCAGTAATCATCTCAAGTAGAGCATTTCCCCATGAGTCATCACCACTCTTTACTGTCATTTCTTCCCAGCAGATTTCTTTGCAATTAAAGTCGCCCATCATAACTATTCTTCCTCCGTCTTCCATTATTTTAGTTAATGCTATCTTTGTGTCCTCTAACATACTTTTATGTTCACTCTCCTCCCATGAGGCTGTTTTCGGAGGCACATAATTGATCACAAATTTTCTGCTCTTCTTATCTCGGTCTTCCACTTCTATCATAATCATCTCTACTGTATTCTTTCCATATATGACACCTTTCACGTTTATATCCTTCTTAGTCAGGAACATAACTCCACCCCCTTGTTTTTTCTCTCTGTTTCTAATCCAATAATTGTATGCATCATGTCCTACACTGTTGGGTGGTAGTGGGCCTTTTAATTTTGTTTCTACAATTCCCATTATGTCCGGTTCTTTTTCTTTCAAATAATCATTCAGTTCATTCAATCCTGTTATCAATCCATCTATATTTGTGTAAGACACTCTTAGTTTTCTGCCACTTCCATTGTGTTCTCTGTTTCCCTTATGTTTTTCTTTAGTATGTCGAACTGCTTTATTTTCATGTTCACTACTCTCCAATAGAATCTCTCTCTGACTCCGTTCTTTCCTCGTTTTTTGCCTTAGCTTCAATTCTTTTCTGCTTTTCTGCCTCTCTTTCCTCCTTATTCATTTCTCTTTTTATCCATACCTTTTTATATTGATCATTTGTTGCTAGTTTCCCTGTTTTTGATAGAATTTTCTCTGCCGTTGTTTGTGACCTGAATTTAATCTTAATTGGTCTGGTCTTATCTGTACTATATTTTCCGAGTCTGAATTTTTCCTCAATTTCCTTTATAATTTCTGGTTCATCTTCCTGGACTAATTTTAATAAACTTACTCTTTCATTTTCCTCCTTGATTCTTGCGGTTCTATCTGGGTTATGTTTCTCTTCCATTCCTAATATAATTATACATTTCTTTTTGTCAGCTAATTCTCTTACTATATTCTCCTTCTGTCTCATCACTTTAATAACTGAGTCTTCATTATGTTCTTTCAATTGCTGTTTGACTATGTCAGTGAATGAAACCTTATTCCCTTCTTGGGTTGTTCTCCAATTTTTAGCTTCTTTAGCTATTTTCTCTCTGTTTTCATTACTATTCTTCTTCAATTTCTCATTCTCCTCCTTTACATTTCCTAACTGTCTTTTTAGGTCCTCTATTTCTTCAGTTAAGTTTCTGTTAGCCTTCTCTAGTTGTTCCAACCTTTCAATTCTCTGGAAAATGGAGTCAACATTACCTAACTTACGTTCCAAGTCCTCGATCACCTTATCAACTCTCTCCTCTAGTCTTATCAGTCGGGGGGGAGGGGGGGTTGTGTCCCCCCCACCCTCTTTAAATCCCTGGAACATATTCTCGTCACTTTCTACTGTATTGCTCCTCTCTATACTTCTAATCTTTACATTTTTATTAGACATTTCATCCTCACTCAGTCTTTTGTTTACCTTTCGCTTGTCTGGCTGGGCCAAGTCTACTCCCTCCTCATTTCCTTCCATTTCCCTCAGTAATCCCTCCCCTTTTCCTCTTTCCCTACTTTCCCACTACTCCACGAGCAATTTCCCCCCCACCCTGTGAAAACACTAGGCACTTCTCTTTGCGTTGGGATCCACAGACTTCAGTTTTCTTCAGAACGTCATCCAAGCCGTCCATTCGCTGAAGTGTGTGTGTGTGTGTGTATAAATACAGCATTGATATATATTACACACACACACACACACACACACACACACACACACACACACACACATATATATATATATATATATATATATATATATATATATATACATGTTTGATTGAATACGACAGCATTCTGGAAGTTGTTAATTTTCTTGTGTTTTCTATTTTTCTAATTATATTCTTCCCTTGGATAGGGTGGGCATAAACCAATTCCTTATAATTCTCCATTTTATTACACGACGTTTCGTCTCTAAAAAGACATCTTCTGATGTTTCTGTTTTTAAATGTAATTCAAACTTGTAGTATCATAAATATTTATTGTATCTTTAAAACAGAAATACCAGAAGATGTATTTTTAGAGACGAAACGTCGTGTGATAAAATGGAGAATTATAAGGAATTGGTTTATGCCCACCCTATCCAAGGGAAGAATATAATTAGAAAAATAGAGAACACAAGAAAGAAAATTAACAACTTCCAGAATGCTGAAATGGGTGGGAATGTTTTTGTGCCTTGTCCTTTTTGGCTACCCCCCTGGTAAGGGGGGAAAAAGCCTTGGTATATGTATGTATGTATAAATATATATACATATATATATATATATATATATATACCGTCGGAAGGGGCAAAAGTAGCCGCACGAGGTAAAACTGGCCATTGTCTTTGTTATATACTTATGACAGATAGACAGGGAAATAAGAAATCCAGCTACTTTGTCTTTTGTACAATTCCTCCCCCCCCTTTTTTTTTTTTTGCTGACAAAAATAATTAGGTATGTAACAAAGACCTTGGCCAGTTTTACCCCATGTGGCTACTTTTGCCCCTTCCTAATATATATATATATATATACAGTATATATATATATATATATATATAATTCCGACAATTGTCCCCGGACTCGAACCGAGACTTGCGTAGATACAAAGCCGACGCTGTACCGACTGAGCTACTGAGACTGTAAGATTCCCTAACCTTGGGGTTAATTAATCTTATAGACAGTAGCTCAGTCGGTAGAGCGTCGGCTTTGCTCCTTGCAAGTCTCGGTCCGAGTCCGGGGACAGCTGTTGGCATTATTTGATTGACACCGCGATTCTATTCATATATATTTTGGTAGTTGTAGTAGCAACCGTGCCATGATTGCATTGAGGTGCCCCAAATGACTAGTAATACACCTCTTTGGTCCTTTATTCAGGCCAGGGCATGTGGCCCCTATTTGTTCGGAAAGGCAAATCGGCCAGGATGACTGGTTTGAACCTGTGGGTCAGGCACGCCCTGAGTCAATCAACTACTACCTGGGCCAACACCGCACGGTCCGCGGCTGTCATCTCTTAGTGTCAAGGTGGTGGGTGCATATACCTTCTTATGAGCCCTGGGACTATTGGGTTAATATGTATACCCAAATCCTGGTCTCCCTCGTTGGACTCGGTGGTGAGTGGGGATATGGGAGACCGAATCAGAAGCCTATGTTCATGGTAACCATACTGGACATATATGGTGGGGATGGGCTTGCAACCAGTCTCCGTCAAGATCACTAAATCCGTTTTGCGGGGTACCGGGGTGTTGCAAATGAGGCACTAATACATCAAACCCGGGGTGAACCTCCGGTAGGCTGTCCGTGTGGGCGCCTGGAACATTCTCTCTCCCAGGACGACTGACTACTGTTTTTATCGGTGGAGCTAAGGAAGCTTAGACTAGATATAGTGGCTCTCTTAAAGGTGAGAAGATTGGGAAACGGTGATATCAGTAGTGAGGGTTACCACCTACTTCTGGTCGGCCTGAACTGATGGGACCCACCAGGCGGGAGTAACTGTAGGCATATCTACCCGACTACAGCACGCCGTTGTAAAGGTTACTTTGGTTGATGAGCGTGTGATACAGATGAGGGTGAAGCAAACCTTGGGCTTCATCTCTCTTATTGCTGTATATGCTCCTACTAAAGAATATAACCTTGAAGGAAATGAGACGTTCCATGCCAAGTTCGAATCTGCAGTTGATCAGTCCTCGCCATGTCACACACTTATTGTTTCCGGCGATTTCAATGCGGTTACTGGCACCGACAGAGCTGGATATGAAGTATGTATTGGCCCCCATGATTCTGGAACCAGGAGCATCAACAGTTCTCCTTCTGAACTTTATAAAGTCTAGAAGGCTGAGGATTGCTGGTTCCAGAGACAAAAGCCACACTGATGGACACGGTATAGTAATGCCTGGGCTAAGGAGATCAATCACTCACTTACAACACTCGTTGGAAGATCCTACAGAACTGCAGGGTTTATTAAAATGCTGAATTCTTTAGAACAGATCATAGACTTGTCAAAAAACTCAGACTGCATATCAAATCCAGGAGAATCCTTATGTTACCCACCTGGGTTTCATCTGTAGAAACTAAGCAATGATGCATGTGCTCAGTAGTATGCAATAGCAATCTCTAATCAGTTTGAAATACTTGGCTCTCTTGAGGGCCCTGAAGAACTGTGGCACACTTTTAAATGTGAAACTCTGAAAGCTGTCAAGGAGTGTATTAGAGAGCACCCAAAGTTGAAGAATGGTGTGGCTGGGAACCTGGACCAACACAGAACTTGGAATGGAAATGGTGGACTTGAACTCTCATGAGAATGGATAAGGAGAGGTACACAAGGGGAATCACTGAGGATGTTGAGGGCCATTTAAATGCAAATGACCTCAGGCCTGCTTACTGAGCCCTGAAAAAACTCTGCTCCAAATCTGAGACCCAGAGGAGCACAATCAAAATGGCCAATGGCAAACTAGTGTCAGGTGTGGAGGGGAAAAGACCTTTTGCCAAGTACTTTAAGCAGTTACTTATACATTTCTCCAAGCAGACAGCTTCCACATTATGTGTTCAGGTGTCAGTTCCTGATCCACTGATAGACCAATCTGCGCCCTCTCTGACAGAGGCCAAAGAGGCTGGAAGTTGAAAGGTAGAAAGGCAACTGGTATTTGCAACATCAGTGCAGAGTTGCTAAAAGCTGGAGGTGAGGCCATGATCTGTGGGTTGCATGCAGTACTGTCAGTCTGGTACCATTCCCTTTGACTGGAAAAAAGCTCTGGTCATCTCTATCTGGAAGGGAAAAGAGGACCAGCAGGACTGCAACTACTGTAGCATTACACTGCTCAATGTGCCAGGTAAGGTGCTTGCCCATTTATTGCTGAGATGGGTTCGTTCACATCTGCTAAAGTTTCAGAGGCCTGAACAGTCTGGGTTCATGCCAGATAAGTCAACAAACAATTGGATCCTAGTGTTTTGTATTCTCGTGAAGCACCAATGTGAGTTTAAACAGGGGTTTCTTGCAGCTTATGCTGACCTCAAGAAGGCATTTGACTTGTGCTGATCTAAAGAAGGCATTTGAATTGATACACCATGGACTGCTCTGGGATCTTTTCTGGATTCTTAGGATTCCTGCAAGGGTTATTGACTTGATAAGTGGCTTCTACTTCGGGGTAGAGTGTGCTGTAAAGTATGGAGGAGGCATATTTACCTTATCTCCTGTTAATTCAGGAGAGGTAAGGACTGAGTATTGGACAGAGTTGTCAATGTTGTTGCAGAGCACCTACTGGCTACACCAATGTCACTGACTTTGTGTTTGCTGATGAAGCTGTCCTTGCAGAGTCATTGGAGGTCCTGGTTGCAGCCCTCAGGTCAATACACAGGGAGGCAAGACCAATTTGACTTGAGATCTCCTGAACCAAGACCAAGGTTCAGGAGTTTGGGGGATTATTGGATGACACAGTTCAGTCTGTTCATGCATGTGGAGAGGATACTGAGGTCATGGATAGCTTTACATACCTTAGTTGTGTAGTGCATAACAGTGGTGGGTCATGTTGGGAATGACTTCAAAGGATTGGCTTTGTCCATGGTGTTATGGACTCTCTCAATCTCAGCATATGGCTATATGGCATTGTCATTATTTGTGCAGGAGAACTAAGATTTGAATCTTCTAGTCATTTGTGCTCCTTGTCTTGTACAGCTGTGAGACATGGACATTGAATGCAGACTTGAAGAGGCATCTCGATGTCTTTGGTACTAAGTATCTTTAGGGAATCATGGAGTATCACTGGAATGACTTTGTATCAAACCAAAGACTATACTGTGAGACTTAGTTTTGACCAGTTACCAGCATAATTCATGAAAGTCAACTCCAGTTATATAAGTATGAGGCATGTTTCCCTGATGTTGGTCCTACTCACAGGGTTGACTCTGCAAGAGACAATCCTTGATGGAGGAGATGGAGTGGACGACACCCACTAAATTCATGTCTGGGGCAAGTTGATTGAACCTGTTGAGAGCTGTTTGGAGGAGTGGGGAGGGAGGGAGGCTGCATGGGAGCTTCCTCCAAAAGACCATGGGGGACTGGTAATGGTGTGAGAGTGAAGTAATGCTGTCCTTGGCATAAGCCCCCAATTGATGATGAGCCATTGATGTCTGAGTACTCCTATATATACCAAGGGTTTCTTTCCTCTTATAAGGGAGATAGCTAAGTCAAAGGCATGCACACATTCCCATCAACCACTCTTGTTTCCCTCTCACCTTAGCTCCTTGTGGATGAAGGATCATCTTTGCCTTCTGCCCACTGCTCAGGTCAGAAACATCGAGCAAGGCAAAGCACATCCACAGAAAGGCTGCTTCACATAGATGGCAACCCATCTTCACCCCTTCATGTGGAAAATGAGATGGGGAGAAATCCTTTTAGGCTGCATCAAGATATCATTGGCACACAACCACTCCTTTCTTGACTGATATAGAAGAGAGAAGACAGGGAGGAAATCCCTTTGGACTACATCAAAATATCATCTAAACACAGCCATTCTCCACTTACTCCTATTCCCTACCTTGCTCAACAAACATTCCCTTCTTGCTCAAAGCCCCTTTCACACCATCCACCTCTGCCTTTCACACCTCTTTTGCTAATCTTTCTTGACCTTTTTTTTTCTGCATATTAATATGAGCATTCAGAATAGAGAAATGGCCCTTCATTTTATATATACATACATATAATATATATATATATACACATATATGTATATATACAGTGGCCGCAAAAAGTTTGGGCGCAAAATTATAGGCGCCCCAACTTTCCCCTAAACTCAAAACATGCGAAAAATACAACTTTCCACCCAAACTTTTCGCTATTTTTTAATGCTAGCGTTTGTACCCGTATTTAGCCGAGACAATACACACTATTTGGCAACTCTGTTTAGGCGCACTCGATGTCACATGGAGTCAGTTTCTAAACATCTCTCACGGAGAGTAGTCTTTTTTTTGCGGTGGTCTCTGTTTTTGTGCCTTGATATCTCCGTAATGGGAAGTGGTAAAGAGCTGGAAAGAGACACAGTTGTTACAATCATAACTCTCTATAAGGAGGGTTATAAGTGTAAAGGTATTGCTACTCGTGTGGGAATTGGAGTGCGTCAAGTGCAAAAGTGGACCAAGAAATTTCAAGACGAAGGAAGTGACATCATTCCTACTCCAAAGCATCGCTCTGGTCGGCCAAGGAAGATATCAAATCGTACTTCTACGGTTCTAACTGCCTCCTAATAACCGTAGGAGGCAGTTAGAACCGTAGAAGTATGATTTGATATCTTCCTTGGCCGACCAGAGCGATGCTTTGGAGTAGGAATGATGTCACTTCCTTCGTCTCGAAATTTCTTGGTCCACTTTTGCACTTGATGCACTCCAATTCCCACACTATTAGCAATACCTTTACACTTATAACCCTCCTTATAGAGGGTTATGATTGTAACAACTGTGTCTCTTTCCAGCTCTTTACCACTTCCCATTACGGAGATATCAAGGCACAAAAACAGAGACCACCGCAAAAAAAAGACTACTCTCCGTGAGAGATGTTTAGAAACTGACTCCATGTGACATCGAGTGCACCTAAACAGAGTTGCCAAATAGTGTGTATTGTCTCGGCTAAATACGGGTACAAACGCTAGCATTGAAAAATAGCGAAAAGTTTGGGTGGAAAGTTGTATTTTTCGCATGTTTTGAGTTTAGGGGAAAGTTGGGGCGCCTATAATTTTGCGCCCAAACTTTTCGCGGCCACTGTATATATATATAAACAGTAATTCTATAGTGTATACATTAAATAATGTCAGGCCTTGGAAGTGCTTTGCTGTGTGCTTGGGCAACAAATACAAAACCTAAATCATAAAACATCTTTGTAGGAAAATTGAAAAAGACACTTCATTTAACTTTATTGACTGAATATATTCACTCCCATCTTTACTATATAGTTCATCACTATTAAAACCAATATAAAACTACATGACCACAATTTACTGATGAATCTGTAAGCACCATTTTCAAAATGGTAGCTGGCTGGTGGTGTTAACCAATTTCACAACATATGATAGTACACATCTTCAAAACAGAATTCAGGGTTTGTTGATACCAGGAAAATCTAACTTCATTTAATGGTGTCCAGAAAACAATTCTGATATATGCATGAGCCTATGAAATACATTCAGAAGGCATAGAAAATTAATATGGACAATTTATGTATGTCTAATTTCTTTCCATCAAAAATCGCTGAATTTGGAATATTCAATTTTCAATAATTGGAGATTTCATTTAACTTGTATCACTGTTTTATGATCCATGTGCTTGGCAACCAGTTCTTAGAAGTGATGGCATATCAGTAGACTAGAACGTAGCCTATATGCCTATTGTTAGGCTATATTACTGTAGACTTTCCCTTTAAAAATTATAGGTATCTGACTTATCATCCACACTGCACTGGTTTTGCTGACAGAAAGAAATCCTTGTTTTATCGTCCGCTCTTAGACAAGGGAGCATAGAGCAAGGATGGACTGATTCAGTACAACAAAGTTTATCACTTATATCACATACATGCATAAGTATGGGGCCAAACTGGCAACAGAATAACAAATGATCACAAATTCAGTCCAGAATATTTCTAAGCATACAAATGAACACAGAATACAATAATCATCAATATTTTTTTTCAATATTTCTAACAGCCTTGAGCACCTTTTGATTTGCTCAATTCTTCTATAATTATGACATTATCATGATACATCATCAACATCCTTTTCCAACACCAAAATATCACTTATGTAAACTATTTCATTATCTCAAGAGCAATGCCTATCTTTCAGCAGTTGCAGTCACTCATCCTAATTGTTTTCTCACCTGTATATCATTCTTATTTTGACAAATTTCATAATCCTGACATGGAATGGATTTTACCAGGCCCGTGCAAGGGGGGGGGGTGCCGAAGCACCTGCCCCTTTGCCCTATGCTCCAAAAGAGCCCTTCACAAAAATATATAAAAATGAATGAAAAATTATTTCTCACGGCCTTTTTCTATTTTCTTACCATTCAGAAATTATAATATGGAAAATGGTGTTGCACCTTACCAGATATTTGCCAAATACGAATAATACAAAAGAGTGAAGTGCCCAATTTCCTGCCCAAAGCACCTGCCCTTTGCAATGTCTGTACACATTACTGGATTTTACCATGAACCATTAATGAAGACAGCAAGACTTTGCTTGACGTCCAGGTTATTTTCTCAGACCTTAGCTATAGCTCAAAGCTAACTTGGGTAACTTCTGGGTCTCCTTCTCACAAGACAAAGTAAGCTTCTGAGGTAAAGCACAAGTGAGCATTCAGCAATGCAACAGGTAAAGTGGAGCCCTATGATGCCAACCATCCATGAAAACACTGTAAGTGATGGATTGAGCTCCCATTGCTGCTGAATATCTTTTAACAAATTCATCATGTACTTGGAATATTCCTCCAGCTTGTAAAAATCATACATCAAAACGTGCATAAAATGACATACTTAGGCAAAACAAAAGCTGCATACAGCAGCATGAAGCAAAGACTTACTATATCTGAATATAGTATTATAAACTGAAGGGCTTTATAAAGATATATATAATGTTTTCTATACATTATACAATTTCTTATAAAATTCTGAAGGTGAAGAACTGGCATACATTCATTTGCTTGTGAAACATTAGAAAAAAACTTAGTTCCAAGAGATCATAGCTTAAATTAACATACTGTAGAAAACTGCTTACAATAAAGTAATGACTGAAAGTCAAAATACAAACATAAAATTGGATGTAACAGACAAAACATCATTTTCATGTATGATATCTACCCCCTAATACTATTTCATTTATCACATCTTTCTGTTACAGGATATCAATAACAATAAAAATAACTTTCTTGTCTCTTCTGCCATAGAAATCCATCAGTCCTACAAATGACCACTGAATGATTACTATATATTTTCCAATTGTAATGCATTAGAAAGTAGTGGTACACTGAATATTAGCTGCCTTGGCAAACCTGTATCATGAAGAGTAATAATTTTCTTCTTATTTCGTGTTCTAACTGTAGTTTATAAATTCTATAATTTGTAGTGAAAAATCAAATTATTACCTGTACTATCACCAGGCTTAAACTTGTTTCTCAAATAACAGTGATATTTACAAGAAGTCATGATTAGTTTGTCATTCTGATTCTCCTTCTTCCCTCATTTCCACTACTCATGTCACCACTTCCACCTCTCTCAGTACTCTATCCATGGAAATATAAAACTACCAAGACATCTGCTCTATCCAAGAAAATATAAAACTACTTAGACATTTATTACATCCTTCCCTCAATCCAACTGTCATAATCAATATAAAATTGAATTTCAATACACTCCTGTACATGCCTTGACTTTCTTGGACAAGCTCATTTTTTTTTTTATATTCAGTGTTAAATATAACTTTTCTTCACTATTTCTTAATGATCTACTTACACATAAAAATTCTAATTTATAAACTTTACCCTGAACTCCATTTGGTTTTCGATATCAAAACCAGAAATATTTCCACATTGAAAATAAATTGAGCACATCCATAGCAATCATAAGCTAAACATACATACCATACAAACATACATACATAACATACCTAGGCCTTTTTCCCCCTTACAAGGGTGGTAGCCAAAGTCAAAGGCATAAATCCACTCCCATCCATTTCATCCCCACATACTCCACTCCCATTCACCACCCCTCCCTCCCTCTTTTCTTGGCTCCTCCTGGATGATGGGTCATCCCTGCATCTTGCCCACTGCCCTGGGTCAGAAGCAATGTAGCAAGACACAGCACATCCATAGCAAGGCTGTTTCATTTAATCGGCAACCCCCCTCTCTATCCTTATGCAGAAAAAGAGAAGACAGGTAGAAATCCCTTCTGGCTGCATCAAAATATCATTCACACACACTCCCCCACCCCCACCCAGTCCCTTCCATGCATCACAGCATCATCCATACACAACCATTCTCCAATCACCCTGATCTTCTGTCTTCTCCCTTTTTTTTCTAAACACACATTCCTCTCTTTCCCAATGCCCCTTTTACCCCATCCATCCATGGTCACCCCCTCCACATCTGCTTTCCACACCTCTTTCACTAATCTTTCTTCACTCATTCTTTCCATGTGTCCAAACCATCCCAATACTCTTTCATCAACCCTATCTCCCAATTCCCTTTTCACCCCTGCTCTCCTCCTCACCTCGTTTCTCACTCTATCCAACCTTAGTAACCCCTACCATACTTCTCACACATTTCATCTCGAACATATTTAAACTCTTCCTCTCTTATGTTCCATGTTTCTACCCCATACGGTGCTGTTGGCACAATCATTCCTTCATACAACCTCCTCTTAGCATCCATTCCCAAATGTCTATTTCTTATTACACTTTTTGATCCCCCAAGGCATTTACTTGCTTCTCTCAATCTAATTCTACCTCCACCTCCACTCCTCCCATTTCTGCCACATGTGCTATCCACTTCATCCAGTCTCTTCCTTAATACTCACTTCCAATTTGCTGCCATCCTCTCCCCTTGTACATCTCATCAACTTACTTTTACCCACATTCATCTTCAACTTCCTTCTTTTGCACACTTTCCCAAACTCCATCACTAACTTCCTTAATCCCTCCACTGATCCTGCTACAAGTGCAGTGTCATCAGGAAACAACTAGCTTATCTCCCATTTTTCTCCATTTTCATTAACCATCTCCAATCCCTGGCCCATTACCCTTGCATTTACCTCTTACACCACCCCATCCATGTATAAATTGAACAGCCAAGGCGACATAACACATCCCTGACCAAGTCCCTCCTTTAACTGAAGACACTCACTCTCTTCATTTCTAATCCTAACACAAGGTCTACTACTCTCGTAAGAACTCTTGACTGCTCTTAAAAGCTTTCCTCCCATTTCATATATCTGCAATACCTCCCACAGTGCCTATGCTGTCTATCCATGAAAGCCCAAAAACCACCCTTACCTTTTCTTACCACAAAAATCTGATCCATGCAACCTTTACCTGTCCTAAACCTACACTGTTCCTCACCAATTACTCCCTCTGTTCCTCTCCTAACTAAACAGAAGAGAGAAAACAGAAGTTAAAAATTATGCGCATTCTTAAGGAAAGGATGAAAATGTGAAAAGAGATGATAGGAAGAGAGGTGGATGTGGGTGAAGGAAAAATGGGACACTGAGGTTTGACATGCAAAAGACAAAACTCCCCATTGCACTTCGTCAACACTACTGAGCACTATAGTCTCCTATCCATAAGTGTGGGAAATGAAGGATTGTTACCAATTAGTCATTATCATCAGTTTAATGTTTTTACACTTGATGGAAGTTGTATTGAAAATGGGGTTCAGTATTTCATGTGGCTGGCACTTGCACTGACTGTAAGCCTTATTAAATACTTCATTGATCTCCATATCTTTTCATATCACAATCCTTGTATTCTCACTTCCATTATGATCATCTCCCCAACACTAACTGTCTTTTCTAATTTAAAGTTAAAATGTCTTTTTTCTTTTTTAAGGCTAGTGATACACAGGTACTTTTTTAATAGACCCATTACCTATTCAAAGAGAGGAAGAGGGGAAGGTATATGACAGTGGCAGAAGATTTATATCGCTGCCATCTTGATGACAGATTTTAAAGCAACCTTAATTGCATCACCCTCTACTGTTCATATAAAAAGATCCAACTTGTCATTAATTCTAAACACTGTACTATGTAACATTTATTTTTCAAATGAAGCACAGTTGTGAAGAGAATAAAAACTACAACCCGAATATAAATACAAAGCCAAAATAGGTACTAAAAGCACGACTAGAAGCAATACATTCTATCACATATACACTACAACATGAGCAAATAATCAATGAACATAAGTATTTTTTCAGTTGTCACTTGCTGAAGTTGCAACAATTTTTGTATATTCCTATTCAGTGTATATACTGGTAATTTATGTGTTGAACATGTCAAATGACAACTAGGTTAATGTCCATTATAAACCAGTTGGATATCATGTAGAGCAATACTTAGAGCCCCTAAAACTAAGCAACTAAACTTGTGAATGCCACTATGCACAATGTATCCTTAAAGAAAGGAAAGAAAAAAAAAATCTTTGTTTTAGCATTACACAATAAGAAGTTTGATATGTCCAAATCATAGGAACCCAATTCACTAGACTGATGTTAGAGATTTTATTCTGGCTAGCACCAACTGATTTCATTAAATCTTAGGTCTGCCAATGATGAGGTATTAAAATCTACAACACCAGTCTAATATCAAGAGCAAAATTGTATTGCAATGAAAAATACTAACCAATAAAGCAAAACCATTTAGAGCTATGAATAAAACTTTAAATGTTGGTATGACCTTAGAATTCTTACTTGGGTGATATATAAAAATATTTGCACCATATACATCTTGACTGTGACATTTGTACTTGAGATTTTAACACTTGTTAAAGGCTTCAATGAGCAAATATTCAATATTTAAATCTCTTCCCAGCTGGTGTAGTCCATCCATAGAAATAGGGATTAACAAAGAAAATTCAATTCAGTATATGGAAGATTCAGAATATATCCTACTACATTTTCTTAAATCACTCAACACAGCTACATAAAATCTCTTCATTGTGTGACTTCTGGACAAAACTAGAGGCCATGGTTGGTTTCCTTGGAGCTGTGGATATCCTGTATGAGAGAACTGGGGAAACAGTTTGACTCAGTCGACTCTAAAACTTTCAAAAATAAGGCCACTTACAAACCCACCACCATGATTGACACCAAAATGTAGAATAAACATTTTGAACCATACAACAAATGAATCAGACTGTGGTGCTAGGTATGAAAGACTGATGCAGGAAAAGTACTCCTCATCATATATACAGAGAAACTGCAAATGATGAACTTGACACCTCAATGGGAAGGACAATGAAATAAAATATTCCTTACTAGCTATGACAGGTCAATACTGCAGAAACACTTGCATAGTATATTACAGAAAAATATACTTCTACTTTTACATCATTATTCCTGTGGTGATGGATAAAAATGTTGTCACTGTAAGCGAAGAGTGGTCATGAATGGATGGTAAGTTAAAATGACCCAGAGGAATTTCTTCTTGTCTGCTCTCTAAAGTCTGGAGTTAAGATAGAAAGAACAACAAATGTATGTTGGGTGGATGAAGGAAGGATATCCTTAACTGGGCTTCCTTAGGCCTTTTTGTATATGTATATACTGTATATAATTCTGAAATCTAAAGTCTCACTATTATAAGAAAGTCAAAAATATAAATCTTGCTTTGGGACCCTAAAACTAAAAAGTTAGACCTGCACACTACCCTACTGAAATTCTATGTGACAAATGACTTGTTCCCATTATAGAAACAACCTTGGAAGAATGAATTGATACCAGGAGGGGAAGACTGAGCATGTATGTAAATTAATTTCTCCAGTTCAGTGTCTGTGATGAATTGAGTAGTCACATGTAAAACTGAGAAGTCTAAAACTTTTGTTGTTTACTGTTTTAGTTTTGAACTGTAGCATAACAATCAAGTATAACAAGTTACTGTTAAGAATTTCATGAGGAAATGTTTTGATACTGAAATGTATTCAATCTAGATCCATTTATATTGGAGACTCATATCAGTTAACATGTAATGGACTCCATTGGAACAAAAAGGGAATATCAAGATCAAAATTTCTAACACTCCATGAGAATTTACTTGTGAAGAAAACCAAATGTGCATCAAAGACTTCATTATGGGAAAAACCATGTTGAAGATAGAAAAGAAAAAACGACAATAATAAGAAGAAGCATTAATATACATACATAGCCTACATACATCCATATACCAAAGGTTTTTTCCATCTTACAAGGGAGGTAGCCTAAGTCAAAGGCATAAATCCACTCTCACCCATTTCATCCCTGAAATACTCCACTCCCATTCACCACCCATCCCTCCCTCCTTTTCTTGGGTCCTAAATGATGAATTATCCCTGCCTCCTCTCGCCCATTGCCCTGGGTCAGAAGCAATGCAGCAAGACAGACAGACAGACAGAAAAAAAAAAAAAAAAAAAAAAAAAAAAAAAAAATTTCCTGCATTTGTATATTACCAATAGTGCTATCAAGTGGAGATGGGTTGAACGCAAAATTTCATGTATGTGTATATACTCGAGTATACAAATATATATAAGGAATATTGCGCTTGACTTATATCACCTCTTGATAGCGTAGTTGGTATGTCACTGCGTCACTTGTCATGTGATAGCTGAGTTCGAGTCCTCGGTAGTACCACATTTCAATTTCTGGTTGTGGCCTCCATTGGGTCTCCCGATGTTGATGGCTTAGAATTAAAATGCATTGTGGTTGTTAAAATGTATCTCTAATCACTGGGACCCATTCAGTGTTGTACAAATACTTTTCTGCATTTGTATACTTCCAATTGTACTATCATAGTGGAGATGGGGTGAATGCAAAATTTCATATATGTGTATGTACTCGAGCATACAAATATATATAAGGAATACTGTGCATGACTTATATTTCTCTTGTCTCTCTTGATAGCGTAGTTGGTAAGTCACTGCGTCACTTGTCATGTGATAGCTGGGTTCGAGTCCTTCGCAGTACCACATTTCAATTTCTGGTTGTGGCCTCCATTGGGTCTCCCGATGTTGATGCCTTAGAACTGAAGTGCATTGTGGTTGTTAAAATGTGTGTGTATATATATATATATACGTATATACATTTACCTAGTTGTATTTTGCGGGAAGGGGAGCTATGCTCGTGGTATCCCGCCATTGTATCTCGCAGTGTCTAGTTTGCTTTTAAACTCATGAATGTTTTTTGCGCATACTATTTCATTATCCAGTTTGTTCATAGTGTCCAAAACTCTATGTGGAAAACTGTGTTTCTTCAGTTCTCTTCTATAGCTATGTTTTTTTATTTCCTTTCCATGTCCTCTTGTCCCAGTTAAGTAAGTCCTCTCTATCAAGTATCTCTGTGCCTTTCATGATTCTGTAGATGGTCAATAGGTCACCTCTCTCTCTTCTTTGCTCCTCGTATGATAGGTTTGCAAGTGCAGGTGCCATTTTTGTAGCTGCTCTTTGGATTCTTTCTATTTTCTTTATATTCTTTTTGGTACTGGGGGACCACAATGTCACCGCATACTCTAGTGCCTTATCAATGTAACCAATATTTTTTTTTATCATGTCTTCGTCCAAGTATGCAAATGCCACTTTTATTGATCTTAGCAAGTTGTAAGTCTCCCCGACAATTTTGTTAATCTGTTTATCATAGGACAAGTTGTTCGTGATAATTACTCCCAAATCTTTTTCGGATCCTACTTTCTTTACTTCCTTGGTTCCAATTGTATATTTTCCTGATATTCTGTTTTTGCTTTTTCCAAACTCCATTATGCTACACTTCTTAGTATTAAAGTCCACTTCCCATTTCTGACTCCAGTTCCATACCCTATTTATTTCTTCTTGCAGTACTTCACAGTCCTTATCAGTTTCTACTTTCCTTAACAGTTTGGCGTTGTCAGCAAAGAAGCTCATGTAACAGTTCATGTCCTCGTCCATGTCCTTCATATAGATCGCAAACATTATTGGTGCCAGTACAGATCCTTGCGGTACTCCACTGATCACCTCTTTCCAATCTGAATATTTTTCTCTGAGCACTACTCTCATCTTTCTACCAGTCAGGAAGTCCTCCATCCATTTTAGTAGGTTCCCTTGTATTCCTCCTATGTGTTCCAGTTTTTTTTTAGTAATTTTCTGTGTGGTACTTTGTCAAAGGCTTTTTGCAAGTCTAGCAATGCACAATCAGCCCATCCATTTCTTTCTTGCACTATGTCTATTAGTCTTGAGTAGAAGCATATTAAGTTTGTGGTGCATGATCTTCCTTGTCTGAACCCAAATTGTCTTGGATTTAATATGTTGTTGTCTTCCAGATGTTTTACCCATCTATTCTTGATGATTTTCTCACAAATTTTGGCTATAGTGCTTGTTAGTGATACTGGCCTATAGTTGGTGGGTTCTTCCTTGTTTCCTCCTTTATATATTGGTACAACGTTAGCATTTTTCCAGTCATTAGGTATCTTTCCTTCTTTGAGTGAGCTATTTATTATGATGTGTATTTTGTCCGTTAGTTCTTCTTTGCATTCCTTTAGAATCCAATTTGCAATACCATCCATTTTCTGACGTCCAGTTTTGATAGATGTTCTGATATTTCTTTTTGTGATGTTGTAAACTCACTCATGTGGGGAGATTGCTTGTTATTATCTACGTCCCAATTTTGTATTTTCTCTCTGGTTGTTCATGACTTCGGCCATCTCTAATTTTTCTGTGTATTCTATATTTCCTTGGCGTAGTATATATGTGTATGTATATATGTATGTATGTGTATGTATATATGTATGTATGTATGTATGTATATATATATATATATATATATATATATATATATATACATACATACATATACTTCCTATTGTGAACTGTATTTTCTTCACTATCTATAGCCCTATCATGGTGGTTTTCTCTTTCCATGAGAGGTAGACTACATTTGAATTGGACAGCAGATGGCAATGTAAGATACAGTACTGTGTGGATAGAATATACTTATCACCAAATTAACTCAGCTACATGCAAGGAAATGAAGGGAGCAGATTATAAGCCAGTCTTGAATTTATATTGAAAATCAATAGAAGGGGTTAATGTTTCAAAGGCATATGGCCACTTCATTCTTCTGCTATCCTGGGGTATACAAAAATTCATACAAAACTATAATACCCATTTTGTACACTGATACAAAAGAGGGAATTTTGTATGTTAAATGTCACTCAACAATCTACATGAAAACATCATCCTATAACAACTTCACCCCCTTCAATAATATTATAATGATTCATGTACAAACTCACTTGTGATGCATATAAGACAGTTTCAGTCATCTATGATGC
The DNA here is from genome assembly GCF_046742065.1 of Oratosquilla oratoria. Classification (NCBI taxonomy): domain Eukaryota; kingdom Metazoa; phylum Arthropoda; class Malacostraca; order Stomatopoda; family Squillidae; genus Oratosquilla; species Oratosquilla oratoria. Next base: position 408,727 of record NW_027467731.1, read on the forward strand.
AAATGGACATTGAACTGGGCGAGTTTTTAAATGAAAATCTGTTCAACTTTTAAATATGAATATTCAAACTTGTATAATGCCCCATAAAGGAAATACAAAGTTGACATTCAAAGATCTTGGACCCAGTCTAGATACCAGGTATTAACCTCTTTGGGGTACAGCTTTAGATGAAGGCAAAGGTGTTGATACGTTCTGAAGATGGGTGACAGGGATACAATTCTGCAGGCCTATCACATGCAGACAACCATCACTGGTCTAAATCTGAATATATACAAACATAAATCACTGCAAACATGGCACCCACCTAAACCAGCAAGTCTTCAGATGAAACATTATGTAACACCAAAAACACAGTCACAAACTTTGGAGATACATGGAGCACATCCATGTCAACTGGAGATAACAGCAAATAGTGTAACTACTGATTACCTAGGATGCTTGCTGGTTGTGGGTTAAGGCATTGCTACTTGTGGTAAAGGGGCTGTTTGAACCTTGCCATGTTCTCTGTAATGGGCACTGTCCTGACTTCCTGATAGGGGGAGTCTATAACATTAAACCCAATCACAAATCACACCACCGATTACCCAGAGACAAAGCTTCTAACTTTCCCCACCTCCAATGTGGGTGGAATCCAACAGGTTGGTACTCAATCTCTAGCACAAGCCCAAGATCTCAACTAAGAGCTCTATGGATCTGGTGGGCAGTTGTTGCAGAGTGGTGCAGCCTTCTGGAATGGTATCTAACACAATTTTCTGGCTTTAAGATTTCTCTGTAATGCAATGCTTATGTTGGAAGCTCAAATAAGTACTTAATGATGCCAAATATAATCCCTCTCCTTCAAGTTAGTACTTCAGTTAGTTAATAGTATTCTAGTCCTGTTAGAGAATATTCACATATTCTTTTGGTATATGTGGGCCAATCTCCTCATAAGGGGGAAAGGGCCCTTTGGTATACTGATATATGTAAGTTGTTAGCTGACTGAAGTACTAATTGGAGTGCAAGAATCAACCCAGATCTCTGGCATTATTGAGTACTTAATCAAGATTGAATGTATGCACTGCACTACAGCAAACACTGTCCAAATGTTTAATAAAAATATCTTAGATGATAACTTCTTCCCTAACACATTAACTAAACCTCACTCTAAAATATATCTCATGATCATTAGACAAAAGAACAAGAAAATAGAGAAAGAAAGAGAAAGAAAGAGAGAGAGAGAGAGAGCTATGTTTGTAGTGACCCATTTTTGTATCTTTCAGCATCTACTTTGTTCTTGAATTCTTGTATGGTTTTTGCACATACTGTACTATTGTTTTGTCCAATTTGTTCCAGACATCCACTACTCTGTGTGGGAAATTATTATTATTATTTTTTTTTTTTCAGATATCTTCTATAACTATCCTTTTTGAGCTTCTTTTCATGTCCTCTTGTTTTTCTTTTACCCCAGTTTAATAAATCTTCTCTGTCAAGGACTTCCATACCTTTTATGATTCTGTAAATGGCCAGTTGATCTCCTCTTTTTTTCCAGCGTTGGTAGTTCCAGTTTGGACAATCTCTGTTTGTACATCAATTCTAAGTGTTGGTGCCACCTTTGATACTACCAAAAAATGTAACTCTGAATGCAGACCGATATTTTGAGCTACTTAACGATTATTTGAAGGACTGTTTTATTCAGTGATAGATGTCTTTATGCAGGATGGTGCACCATGCCGCACTGCTAAACTCATTAAAGAATGGTTTGTATTCTGTGATGTGGAGTATATAAAAGATTGGCCAGGTAATTAGCCTGATTTAAACCCAATTGAGAACCTCTGGGGACTCATGAAAGATCAGTTACGTGAGCACGACACTTCATCAATCCCCAAGTTGGAGGTAGCAATCAAGGATATTTGGAAGAATATGGACCCTGTGTGGCTTCAAAATTTTGCAGCATTTGTTCCTAAATGTCTCCAAGAATGTATTAAGAGAAAGGGGTGTCCAACAAAGTACTAGAGAGCTGGTAAGTACCTGATAATGTAATTTATTTGAGGAAATTGATTATTTTTACTTTAGTGTCCAAGTTTTTATCCCCCACTGTAGATAGATTAATTTTTGTTAAATTTTTGTACTATAATTATATTCTCCCTTTCATTTTTCAAGACTATAATTATGGTCTCCCTTTCATTTTCCTATGGCCTTGTTCTGTTTATTGATATATACATATGACCTAAGGGTGCTTTAGGTTAAGCAAGTGACTTAGGCTATGGTAATTCCAACTTGTGTTGAAAATCACCTTACATTGCTCTATAGGAACGGATCTCCAACATAACTCAAGGACCCCCTGTATAAAGACACTGAACACCTTATTCTATAATGCCTCACACTAACAATCCCTAGACAACAACACAATATTTTTTCCCCAAGTACTTGGTAGCTGTGGGTCTCTTGCATGAGAGACCTGGGGAGAAGGATTAAATGAAACACATAGAGTTGGCAACTAGGAACTCCCCTCCTTCTCTACTGACATAAAAAAAGATACTGTAATACAAAACAGAAAGTGCTCAATGTTTCTTCCCTGAGACATCTATGGGGGGAACAAAGAACTGTTGCTTGTTACTGTGATGCTGCAGGTTTCCCATCAATGAAAACCAAGGCAACAGTTATCATGTTTTTTTCCCTATGGGCAACAATGACAGGTACCTGCTAGTGGTGATCCTACAGGATGGATGACAGACAGAACCACCTCCCTACAGCCCATTTTCAAAAATCATTAACCCCTTTCATTTCCATCTGAAAGACTCCCCCCGACCCAAAGTGCTCACACTTGGTCTGAGGACTGGCCTAAGATACTTTAATACGGAGCTGCCCAGTGTAGGCCATATGGTCTCTTGCAGTCTCCTTTATTCTTATGTTATTATGCTTAAATGTATTTCTTACACCTTTTCACAAAAGGAGAGCTGAAAACTGAGAACTGCTTCCCTCCTACTACTTTTGGCCAGTGACAAGAGCCCAAAATGTCTTCCCACTGGAAGTCTAGTTGTTTCTAGTCAGTGAAACTTGAGACAAGAATTATCATTATTACTAATCTTCTTATCATGAAGGGCCGACCAAGGATGAGATGGATAGATGGGATGAAAGGGGCACTGAGCAAGAGGGGGATGTCTGCTGACGAAAGAAGGGAGAAGGAAGAAGATAGGGCTGAGTGGAGAATGGCTGTGTATGAACGATACTGAGATAACTGGAAGGGAGTGGGTAGAGGATGGGTTACATGTGAATGATATTTTGGTGCAGCCAGAAGGTATTTCTCCCCATCTCCAATGTTTCTGCATGAAGTGATGGAGAGGGAGGGGGGGGTTGCCAATAAATGAAGCTGCCTTGATGTAGATGTGCTGTGTCTTGCTGCATTGTTTCTGACCTAGGGCAATGGATGAGATGCAGGGATGATCCATCATCCATGAGGAGCTAAGATGAGAGGGAGGGATGGATGGTGGATGGGAGTGGAATGGGGAGATGAAGTGGGTGGGCATAAATTAAACCTTTTGACTTTTGTTACCTCCCTGGTAAATGGGGTATGAGCCCATGGTATATGTATGTCTGTATTATCTTCTTAGGCATCTATCAGTTAAATTTTACATCAGTTATCCAAAATAATTATGAATTTTCCTTCTCAATTCTTTAACATGTACTAAAGGTCCTTTCTACCTTATAATAAAGAGAGGCTCACACATACAATTCTTTGTGAACTCTAAAATTAAGCAATATTTCAAGACCTTATGGTCTACTGTTGACATTTGCTATCAGTTCTACATTTCAACAAGCTGCCAATAAAAGTCAACCATATTCTAATGCAATACATATTTCTTGTGGACAGATTCGTAATTTGTATAAAAAGTGACTAAGAAGTATTAACAATTCTTAGATAAACTTTGCATTCTATGTTTCTAATAACAACTTTAAGTGCTTTACACCTTTGTGTAAAACTCAACTGACCAAATTATGTAGGTATACATAATATTTCTCCTGAAAAAGTGAGGATGACAACTTGATTTATGTAATTACTAAATTATTCATATCATTTCTTTTAGGTGTAAGCATACAAAATAACCTTTACCTCCGAAGATATTTGACTGCAAGAAAAGCCACCACTGCTGTAATAGTGGCCCCGGCCATGACAGTTACCAGTCCTGGAGTGGACCAGACTCTACTACTCTCCTCAGACGATGCGAGTGATGAGTAGTTTCTGTGGTGTGACACAAATGGACGACGTGGAAAACAACATAAACTATGGTCATCATTCAGAAGTTGCGGTACATCTGTTAAACAAAGAGAGTGGGTACAAATCAAATAATATCATTAATCACACATATATAAAAATGCCTTAATCCTACTTATACATGGGGTGGCTGAGTCAAAACAAACTTTCAGTCTGGAGTGGATGAATGGAAGGGAATTATCACAATTTGAAGCTAGGCAGGATAAATAATTAGAGAATATGAGATAGGATCCAATGAGCATTGTTCCTTTTCCTGTATACTAATTAGGTAAATACACACAAACATATTAATAGATGCATAAATATGTAATTTACTTAGTTATATTTACCTAGTTGTATTATACAGGAAGGGAGCTATGCTCATAGTGACCCGTCTTTGTATCTTTCAGCATCAAGTTTGTTCTTAAATTCTTGAATAGTATTTGCACACACTGTTGCCTTATCTAATTTATTCCAGGTATCCACCACTCTGTGTAGGAAGCTATTCTTTTTCAGATCTCTTCTATAATTATCCTTTTTGAGTTTCTTTTTATGTCCTCTTGTTTTTCCACTGTCCTACTTTATCAAATCATCTCTATCTAGGATTTCCATTCCTTTCATGATTCTATAGTCAGAAGATCTCCTCTTTCTCTTCTTTGTTCCAGAGATGGTTGTTCCAATTTGGACAATCTTTGTTTGTATGTCAATTTGGAGAGTGTTGGTGCCATCTTTGTCATTGCTCTTTGTATTCTAATTTCTTTATATTCTTTTTAGTACTGGGTGTCCATAGTGTTGCAGCATACTCCAATTTTGGTCTTATCAGTGTAACTAATATTTTCTTGACCATTTCCTCATCCAAATAGTCAAATGCCACTTTCATCGACCTTAGTAGGTTGAAGGTTTCTCCGACTATTTTATTGATATGTTTGTCTGGTGACATGTCTTTGCTGATTATTATGCCTAGGTCCTTTTCCGAGTTCACTTTTTTGACTTCTTCACCAATTTTATAATTCCTCGATATTCTAATTTAATTTTTCCAAACTCCATTATACTACATTTCTTGATGTTAAAGTTCACTTCCCACTCCATTTCCAGATTTTATCTAGGTCTATCTGCAGTGATTCACAATCTTCCTCTGTACTTACTCTCTTTGGTATTTTTGCATCAAATGCAAAGAAGTTCATATAACATTCCACACCTTCATCCATGTCATTTATATATATATATGGCAAACATGATTGGAGCCAGTACCAAACCTTACAGGACACCACTTATCATTTCTTCCCAGGTGGAGTATTTGTCTCTAATTACTACCCTAATTTTTCTCCCAGTCAAGAAGTCTTCCACCCATTCCAATAATTTTCCTTTAATGCCACCTACTGATTCCATTTTTCTTATTAGTTTTTTGTGTGGTACTTTATCAAATGCTTTTTGTAGATCTAGAAAAGCACAGTCCATCCATCCATCCATCCATCCCATTCTTGTATTATTTCTATCAGTCTCGAGTAGAAGCAAATCAAGTTTGTGGTACATGATCGTCCTTGTCTAAATCCAAATTGTTTTGGATTCAGTATATTTTTTTCTTCCAGATGTTACCCATCTACTTTTGATAACTTTTTCACATATTTTTGCTACTGTGCTTGTATGGGAGACTGGTCTGTAGTTAGTTGCATTTTCCTTGTTCCCTCCTTTATATATTGGTACAATATTTGCATTTTTCCAGTCCTGTGGTACCTTTCCTTCTTTGAGTATTTAATTATCTTGTGTATTTTGTCTGTCAACTCATCTATGCATTCTTTTTATATCAAATTTGCAATTCCATCCAGACCATGTGATTTTCCAACATCAAGGTTTTTTATTTGGTCCCTGATTTCCTTTTGTGTCACATTTATTTCCTTCATTGGGGGGTATCTTTCTCTATTTCCTAACAGTTTTGTGAACTTTCAATTGTGAATACTGATTTGAAATGTTCGTTCATAATTTCAGCCATTTCTACATCTTTATATTTGTAATTCCCTTAGGACAGTCTACTTCTTGTTTGTTTTTTAGTTTACCATTTACATACCTGTAAAATAGTTTAGGTTGTTCCTTGCATTTTTCTATTATGTCTCTTTCATAGTTTCTCTTTTCATCTCTGCATATTTTTACATAATCATTTCTTAGTTTGATATATGTTTGCCACTTACTCATTTCCCCCCCCTGTTTTCCAAGCTTTGTCTCTTCTATCTTTAGCCGCACTACATTTTTGTTGTACCAGCTTTTTATGTATACCCTTTCTTGCTTCTGTTTTGGTACATATTTGTTTATTCCCTCATTGTAAATTTCTTTTAGTATGTTCCATTTCTCTTCCATCTTTGTTTCTTCATTTAAGAAGTTTTCCCAATTTGCATTTTGAAAGAATTTTCCGAGTTTCTCAAAATCCATTTTGTTGTACATTAGTCTTCCTTTTCTATGTTTCTCATTTCTTCTCAAATCAATTTGTTCTTTTAGTTTGAACTCTTATTACATGGTCACTCTTCCCAATTGGGGTTTTGTAATCAATTCTGTCCACAATTTCAGGCTCTGACGGAAGTATTAAACTTAGTCTTGATGGTTCTTCATTGTTTCTGTACCCGGTATTTTCCTTTATCCATCAAGTCATTGTGTATTCAATGGTCATATACAGTAGTATGTTTCCCCAGGGGTCTTCTCCACCCTTCACTGTAATTTCTTCCCAACCTATTTCTTTTGAGTTAAAATCCCCCATAATTACTATATTTCCTCCTTTCAGTAAATCAGTTAGTTCATTCTTTGTGTCTTCCAACAGTTTGGAATGATCACTCTCTGTCCACGACTGTGTTTTACGGGGTACATACATTACTACAAATTTTCTACTTTTCATGTCACTGCTTTCAACTTTCATCATAATCAATTCCACATTGTTTTTTCCTTCTGTTATCTTGGCCACATTTAAACCTTGGTAAAAAATATTACTCCTCCACCCCGTTTTTCCTTTCTATTTTTCATCCAATGGCTGTATAGACCTTGTCCCACAGTGTTTGGTGGTGGAGAACTTTTAAATTTTGTTTCTACAATTCTCATTACGGTTAGTCATTTAATTAATTCAGTCCTGAAATCATGCCATGTTGGTATAAGCTATTTTCAATTTTTCCTTTCTCATCCTTTTCTATTTCGTTTCCTTTTTTTTTATAAACCATTTTCTCAGCCTCAGATCCAGCACTCACTCTCTCTCTCTCTCTCAAAAAAAAAAAAAAAAAAAAAAAAAAAAAAATCTTTTTAGTCTATTTTTTTTTTCATTTGCTGGCTTTGTTCTAGATAGTGCTTTTGCTATCATTTGAGACTTAAGTTTTATTTCTAATGGCCTATATTGATTTTCTTTAGAATATTTTCCCACTCTATGCAATTCCTCATTTTCTTTGCCCATATCCTGTCCCTCTTCTTGAATCTCCTTCAGAATTGCTTTAGCAATCTCTTTTTTCTCTCAGATATCTAGGTACATCATGTTTCTCTTTAATACCATAAACTACAATGCACTTTTTTTTATCCACTGTGTCCCTGACCAAATTTCCTTTTTCCTTAATTACTTTAATTACTGTTTCTTTGGCATTTTCCTTCACTTGTTGCTCTACTATTTCTTTGAAAGATAATTCTTTATTTATTTGTTCCACTTTCCACTATTTCTTGATCTCTTGGAGGTCAGTCTCTTTGATCGTCTCTTACACTTTCTTGGTCACTGTCTGTATTTGCTCCTTATTTTTGTTTATATCCTCACTTTTTGTTCTTTCATTCTCTCCCTTGATCATATTTAGTTCCTTTTTCAGTTCATCATGCTCCTTGTTGGTCTCTTCATTTGCTTTTTTTAGTTGAGCTATTTCTCTGTACATCGCCCTGTGCTCATTTTTTAATTCAATTATTTCATCTAACAAATCATCAATCTCCCTGTTTCTTACAATATCTTTATACCTAGGCTCTCTACCCATTTCTACCCCTCTACCCAAAATTCCACCTTCCCTTGTGAAAACGGAAAATGCGTAGTTCTCAAACCTTTGGTAAGATTTCGGGGTTTCTTTCAAACATGTCAGTTTGGGAATTACCCCCAGTGGTGATTCCACCCAACTTACGTCCAGACATGTTTTTGCCCATTTGTTTTGCCTTAATTGGAAATGGATGTGAGGAGATTGTATGAGGGAGTGATTGTGTTGACAACACTGTATGGGGCAGAAACATGGAACATAAGAGAGGAAGAGAGAAGGAGTTTCAATGTGTTTGAGATGAGGTGCCTGAGAAGTATGATAGGGGTTACTAAGCTGGATTGAGTGAGAAATGAGGAGATGAGGAGGAGAATGGGGGGTGGAAAGGGAGTTGGGAGATAGGGTGGATGAGAGAGTATTGGGATGGTTTGGACACATGGAAAGAATGAGTGAAGAAAGATTAGTAAAAGAAGTGTGGAAGGCAGAGGTGGAAGGAGTGAACATAAGGGGGCGACCTAGGATGAGATGGATAGATGGGGTAAAAGGGGCTTTGGGGAAGAGGGGAATGTCTGTTGAGGAAGGATGGAAGAGGACAGAAGATAGGGGTGAATGGAGAATAGTTGTATTTGGATGATGTTGTGATACATGAAGTAGAATGGGTGGGGGATAGGTGGTGAGGGAGTATGTGAGAGAAAAATTTGACGCAGCCCGAAGGGATTTCTCCCCGTCTTCTCCTTTTCTGCACGAGGGGATGGAGAGGGGGGTTGCTGATTTAATGAAGCGACCTTGCTGTGGATGTGCTGTGTCTTGCAGCACTGCCTCTGACCCAGGGCAGTGGACAAGATGCAGGGATGACCCCTCATCCAGGAGGTGCCAAGATAAAGAGGGAGGGAAGAGGGTGGAGGGGAGTGGAGTGTGATAGGGATGGAATGGGTGGGAGTGGTTTTTATGCCTTTGTTTTTTGACTATGTAAGGGGGAAAAAGAGCCTTTGGTGTATATATGCATGTTTTTCCTTAACCCTATATATCCCAACCTGACGAATTCGTCAGTCAAGCTTCGGGTGAGTCTCACTGGCATAGAAAAGCAGTTATAACCGGTGTGTCTGTCCTGACGAATTCGTCTAGGCTTCCTCTCTCAGAGAACAACACTTGAAGCTGATTGGTCGAGAGTCCCTTGGGCAGTTCATCATCAGCTGATAACATCAACAGTGGTGTGAAACGTGGTATTTCTGGTGCTATTTATTTCATCATGGAGGAGTTGTCAGGTATGTTACATGCTGCAAATAATTTTTTTCTGAAATGGGAATAGTTATAGATATCTGAGAATGTCATACTGTTTCTTTTTTTGATGAAATAAGGACACTATAGCTCATTTTATGTCGATGACAAATCCGTCATGTTGGTCATATGGCGCACACAAAGAAACGTATGACCAACATGACGAATTCGTCATCTACATAGGGCACACAATATTTCTTATCAGTATTTGTGTATTCATTTGTTTATTACTAATATTTTTTGTATGTATGCCTTTGTTTGCAGGGTTTGATGTATCTTCATTTTACTCAAGAGCTGTAAGCAGGCAAATGTGCAGGAAAAATTCAGAAATTATGCCAATTGAACAAGATAATGGGTTGAGTGACGAGTCTGATGGAGAGGAGGAAGAGGAAGTAGAGTTAGACTCCATTCACACCCCAAGTTTCAGTGATTTCGATCAAGGTAGGGAGTATTTTTTATATACACTAAGACAAAGTGAGGACTAAAACCAATAATTGCCTTGCCTGCTGGCATCCCCACCCGTGAGAAATACAGTGAGAGGTCCAAAAATGTGTGTGTGTGTGTATTTACCTAGTTGTTCATTATTTCTGAAATTTTAATCAAAATATGTATTTTACAGAGGTGCCACCGGATGTCAATGTGAACGAAAGGGTTGACGAAATTATTATTGACATCCCTAGTGGTCACTTAGAAGAAATAGAGGAAATACAAGATTCTATTGAACGCCCATCAACTAGTACACAAGCGTCTCGGCCCTCTAGAAGACGTTTTTGGACCAGAAAAACAGAGTACACCCCTTCACCTTTACCAAATTTTATCCCTGGCAATGAAACAGCTTCAGTCAACAGTGACTTGAACCCATCACAGTCAAACCCATTACGGTATTTCACACAGTTTTTCACTCCTGATTTTTTAGATATGATAGTCTATCAGTCTAATCTGTATGCTACACAAAAAGATGTGAACAAACCTCTAAACCTCACTAGGCAAGAACTTGAACAATGGATAGGTCTACTTATTCATTTCAGCATTATTAGGACTCCCCAGACACGTCTCCATTGGTCTGGTGAATTATTTGGGAGGTATAGAGAGTATACTGCTTTAGTTATGAGTCGCAACAGATGGGAGACTATAAAATCCAACTTACATCTTCGGGACAACACTGATGAGGTAAACAATGATAAACTGTTCAAAGTCAGGCCAATGGTAGACCATTTGCGGAAAAAATTCCAAGACCTTCCAATGCAACAAAACCTTTGCATTGATGAACAAATGGTGCCTTTCAAGGGAAGGCACTCTATGAAACAATACATGCCCATGAAACCCAGAAAATGGGGTTTCAAGTTCTTTGTTCTTGCAGACAGTGGGGGTCTTATTCATGACTTCATACCATACACAGGTTCAATTCAACCTGTGAATGGAGACGGTATTCCAGATCTGGGTGCATCCTCTAATATTGTCTTACACTTGGCTGAGACCATTCCAAACAATAAGAATCACCTACTTTATTTTGACAACTGGTTTACATCTTTACCACTTGTAGAACATCTGGCTGACAGGAATATATGGTGTTGTGGGACAGTCCGGGCAAATCGGCTCAAAGGCCTCAAGTTCACATTGGACGCTGACATGAAGAAGAAAGGCAGAGGTACATTTGAGGAATGGAAATTATCTGGTGAGGGCAGCCAGGCAACAACAGTCAAATGGTTTGACAATAAATGTGTGACATTATTGTCTTCCTTTGCTGAGGGCAATCCAACTCACACTGCACGACGCTATGATAGAAGTCAGAGGAAAGTTGTGGAAATTCCACAGCCTAACATCGTACATTTGTACAATAAGAACATGGGAGGTGTAGACCTGGCTGACTGTCTTCTAGCACTATATAGGATCCCGGTACGTTCTAAGAAATATTATCACAGACTCATCTATCACATGATTGACATGACTATCAATGAGGCATGGCTGGTATACCGAAGAGATTGTGAGGCCAAAAGGATTCCCCAGGAAAAAAGACATTCCCTACTGACCTTCAGGATGTCCTTGTCAGAATCACTCATCAATGCAGGGAAATATATCCCCAAGTGAGGATGTCCATCTTCAAGTGAGAGAACTCCTCCACCATCAACAAGAATTCAGAGTTGGCCAATTCAGGCCCCAGAATGATGCGAGACTAAATAAAGTAAGGCACTTCCCAGAGGTGAAAAATCCTCGTTTGTACTGCAAACGAGTTGGATGTGCAGGTCGCACCAATATCAGGTGTATCAAGTGCAAAGTGAGTTTGTGTCTAAATGAGAGAAACAACTGTTTTTTACAATTCCATACTTGAGATAGTGTGAATCCCTCCCTCTCATTTTCTAGTGTAAGGAATGAGACAAACAAATACATGCACTATTTTTTTCATGATAATTATTATTTTCCTCCTTTCCAACTGATTTCTCACTGAGGAGTTCAGGTGTTTTCTTTTCTAAAGTATATTTTGAATAAAGGTGTTATTGATGATATTTCTACAATTTTCAGCAAGTTTTTCACTGCTAAGAACAGGTATATATTTTTTTTAATAACCCATAGTATATATAAAGATATTTCAATTATTTATATACTTAAAACAATTAATTTTCATTAACAAGATGTCAAGCTATCAAAAGAAATTGTATTCAAGTTTAATTTTTCAATAAGATATTCATTTTTACCGAGATAAGCAACAGAATTGCTTTCTATATTCTAATAATTTAATAAATCTTGATAATACAATCTTTAGCCAATTTCATTTCCCTCGTGACCAACATGACTAATTCGTCATGGTACTGTATTATTGCATAGACTGTAGCAATTGCCAGGAAAACTTATCTATAACATTCCTCAGGTCCATAATAGCCTAGAAACAAACGCATGATTTTTTTTGTCCGGCCAAAATATATGTGGTCCATATAGGGTTAATTCACTATTGTTTTCTTCCATTTTTAAGTAATCAGCACTAAATTATACAAAGATTACTCCATTTTGGTCACTTTAGATTCACAACTCCTTTCCTGTTTTGTAAACACATCTAGTGCCATTCCAAAATTTTCTAGCAGCAAAGTGCTGCTTAGCTATGCGGAGCTCTTTCCAGACGTCTGACTCTGACCACTGCATAAACATGTATGTATTTACATAGTATTTACCTAGTTGTATCATACAGGAAGAGAGCTATGCTTGTGGTGAACTGTCTTTGTATCTCTCAGCATCAAGTTTTTTTCTTAAAATCTTGAATAGTGTTTGCACACACTGTTTCGTTGTCTAATTTGTGGAACAGTTTAGATGATACAGCCCAAGCTCAAACAATAGACAAGTTCAAATCTAAATATACATACATGCACACATATACCAAGGGTTCTTTCCCCCTTACCAGAGAGGTAGCCAAAGTCAAAATGCATAATTCCATGCCTACCCATTTCATCTTAACCCACTCCACTCCCATTCACCACCCATCCCTCCCTCTTTTCTTGGTTCCTCCTGAATGAGGGATTATCACTGCATATCGCCCACTGTCCTGGGTCAGAAGCAATGCAGCAAGACACAACACATCCACAGAAAGGCAACAGCAAGACACAGCACATCCACAGCAAGGCCACTACATTTAATAGGTGAACCCCTGCTCTGTCCTCTCATGCAGAAAAAGAGAAAATGGGGAGAAATCCCCTTGGGCTGCACATGGTATCATTCACACATTACCCCTCCCTAACCCCCATCCCCTTCCATGCATCACAGCATCATCCATATACAACCATTCTTCACTCACCCCTATCTTCTGTCTTCCTCCTTCCTTCCTCAACAGACATCCCCCTCTTTCTCAATGCCCCTATTACCCCAGCCATCCATTTCATCCTCGGTCACCCTCTCATGTTCACTCCCATCCACCTCTGCCCTCCACACCTTTTTTTTACTAATCTTTCTTCTTTCATTCTTTCCATGTGCTCTATTACTCTCATAAAAATCTTGACTGCTCTTAACAGTTATCCTCCTATCCTATATATCTACAAAACCTCCCACAATGTCTTCCTGTCTACTTTGTCAAGCCTTTTCCAAATCCATATGGCTCATAAGACATCCTTACCCTTTGCTAAAGCTTTCTCATGTATCTATCTTACCACAAAAATATGATCCATGCAACCCCTGCCTTTCTTAAACCCACTGTTCCTCACCAATTACTTTCTATGTTCCTCTCCTAATCCTCTCAATCAAAACCCTCCCATAAGTTTTCCCAACTACACTCAACAGACTGATACCTCTGAAACTACTACACTTACACTTGTCCCCCTTTCCCTTGTAAAGTGGTGCTATCCAGTCCTCTGGCACTCTACCCTCTTTTAGACACACATTAAACAACCTCACCAGCCAGTCCACCCTCACTGTACCTCCTTTTTTAGACACTTGGCATAACACCTCCCTAATCCAGGTGCCTTGCCTGCTCTCATTTTAATAACTGCTTTCACCTCATCTTTTCTTATTTAATATACAGTACATGACTGATGGAAATAGGGACATAAATGTAATTTTGCCTTACTGTCTTCCAAGCACCTCTTTTTTTTCACTAAACTTACCAAAAATAACTTCTCTTGAGTTGAAAAAATATCTTTTGCTGTCCTTTGGTTTGTTCATCCCTAAAAGCTGCAGGCTAAATACCATTTGGCTTCCAAAATATTTTTCAGTGTAGGCTGCAAATGCTGAAGAATCTACTTTTCGAGGACCACACTGGAAAAAATAAACAAACGATAATGACAAAAAGTAGACCCAGCTTAATTCTAAATACACTGAATGTTGTGATTTCACTCAGTAACAAAATTTCGTATGGTATATATATACACCATATATATATATATATATATATATATATATATACATATATATATATACATACACATGAGCTATTCCTCTACATCCATCATTAGAGTCAAAATTCAAATCAATGCATAACTACACTTCAATTCCCTCAGTCTTGGTGATCACTGGCAAGTTCCTAGGTAACCAACTCAACTTGAGCACCTACAAGCACAAATAATACACATGAGACAGCTTAACCTCATCCATACAATGACGCCTATCTAGGTGTCAGTCATGAGGTGCGAGTGGGTTTAGCATGCTGGCATTGGCGTCCTGATTATATTTATTTTGTAGTTGTAGATGAGTGACCCCCGAATTCTGTGAACTGGCTTTATTTCCTTTTCTGTGTTTATTACTACTCAGAGCTAAAGAGAACAAGTAAATCAGCAGTGACTTTATATTTAATAATGCAAGTACTGTGATACATCATCATACATCAGGCATTCAATGATGCGTGCAAGAATTTGACTTATATTGAAGAGGTTAATCTAAGTATATACACTCAGTATATACATTGACTTGTTTGTCAGCTAGCAGCCATTTACCTTTAGCTGATATTCAGTAACAAGGCAAGTTACTTCTCCTATGTTACTCGTAGCCTATCTTACTGTACCAAGACACTGAGAAAAGGAGGATAATCTTTAAACATTGTTCAAGTTAACATGGGGACAATTATGAGTACTTGGAAGTAGTGGTTGTATGAGACAGACATCAGAGAATCATTTCCCTGCAACCCATCTTCCAAACCTTTCAAACCTGTCAACACTTTCACATCCATCTAGAGGTGCTGCTCTACTTGATCTCTTGACCAGGCCCAAGATCTATCAACTTTAGTTGTATTTACTCCACCTTTTCATATAAAATGAGCTGGAAATGTGTATCTGCTCCCTTTCTACTACTGTAAGCTGGTGACTCTGAAAGTCCTACATTTATAAAACAAACAAGTTCAATGTTTCTTCCCAGAGAGATCCACGGAAGGGCTTGAGGGCAGTTGACAGCTGCCATGAGACATTGAGGTTATGGGAATTTTAGGCATTGAAACTTGGGGCAACAAATGTTAATATCATAGTGATTGGGGGAGTTTCGTGACATTAAACCAAATCAATTATTAGTCTACATGTGACATCCTCTAAGGCATAATAAAAAAATACTTACTTTTCCTCTGCCCCGTGGTGCCTTGGACATCTTGGCAATAGTTAGGTGCGGATGAAGTGGGCGTTCATCCGGCATAATTACTCCTTTTTCATTAAACACCCTTCGAACTTCCATTCCAATGTCTATTAGGCGCTCATAACCCTCATCCTCCACAATCTTGACATACACTGTCTGCAGGCAAGAGATAAAAAGACAATTAAATATTCCAAAGTTATGACTGGCCAAAGACATGAATGTCACAACCAAATAGTGCATTCTGTTTTTGCCTAGAGGGTCTGCCAAATCTGAAATATTTCCAGGTTCTGTCATTAAAAAAAATAATAATAATAATAATTCCCATCTTTTTAATTTTTGTATATGGGTATATATTTATATATATATATATTTATATATGGGTATATATTAGGACAGGTAGAGGTTGTGTAGATCAGATTTTTGTGGTAAGACAGATATGTGAGAAAGCTATAGGAAAGGGGAAGGATGTTTTCTGGGCCTTTATGGATCTGGAAAAGGCTTACGACAGGGTAGACAGAAAGGCACTGTGGGAGGTTATGCGGATATACAGGATAGGAGGAAAGCTTCTTGGAGCTGTCAAGAGTTTTTATGAGAGTAGTAGAGCTTGTGTCAGGATTAGAAATGGAGAGAGTGGGTGGTTTGAGGTAAAGGTGGGACTTCGTCAGGGATGTGTTATGTCACCCTGGCTGTTCAACTTATACATGGATGGGGTGGTGCGAGAGGTGAATGCAAGGGTAGTGGGTCAGGGATTGGAGATGGTTAAGGAAAATGGAGAAAAGTGGGAGGTGAGCCAGCTGTTGTTTGCGGACGACACTGCGCTTGTGGCAGGATCGGAGGAGGGATTGAGGAAGTTGGTGACAGAGTTTGGGAGAGTGTGTGATAGAAGAAAGCTGAAGATAAATGTGGGTAAAAGTAAGGTGATGAGATGTACAAGGGGTGAAAGTGGCAGTAATCTGGAAGTGAGCATTAAGGGAGAGCAACTGGAGGAAGTGGATAGTTTTAGATACTTGGGTGCAAATGTGGCAGGAAAAGGTGGAGTGAAGGTGGACGTAGAATGTAGATTGAGAGAAGCGAGTAAATGCCTTGGTGGTTTAAAAAGTGTAATGAGGAATAGAAATTTGGGAATGGATGCTAAGAGGAGACTGTATGAGGGAGTGATTGTGCCAACAGCACTGTATGGAGCACAAACATGGAACATAAGAGAGGAAGAGAGAAGGAACTTGAATGTGTTTGAGATGAAGTGTCTGAGAAGTATGATGGGGGTTACTAGGCTTGATAGAGTGAGAAATGAGGAGGTGAGGAGGAGAACAGGGGTGGAAAGGGAGTTGGGAGATAGGGTTGATGAAAGAGTATTAGGATGGTTTGGACACATGGAAAGAATGAGTGAAGAAAGACTAGTAAAGGAGGTATGGAAGGCAGATGTGGAAGGAGTGAACATGAGGGGACGTCCTAGGATGAGATGGATGGGGTGAAGGGGGCTTTGGGGAAGAGGGGAATAATGTCTGTTGAGGAAGGACGGGAGAGGACAGAAGACAGGGGTGAATGGAGAATGGTTGTATATGGAAAATGTTGTGATGCATGAGGTGGAATGGGGGGTGAGGTAGTGTGTGCGAGCAAAAATTTTGACGCAGCCTGAAGGGATTTCTCCCCGTCCTCTCCTTTATATGGGGGAACGGAGAGGGGGGGTCGCCGATTTAATGAAGCGGCCTTGCTGTGGATGTGCTGTGTCCTGCGACACTGCTTCTGACACCAGGGCAGTGGACAGGGTGCAGGGATGACCCGTCATCTAGGAGGTGCTAAGATGGGAGGGAGGGTGGAGGGGTGTGGAGTGTTTTCGGGGATGGAATGGGTGGGAATGATTTTATGCCTTGTCCTTTTTGGCTACCTCCCTGGTAAGGGGGAAAAAGCCTTGGTATATGTATGTATGTATGTATATATTTGGTTTGTGAATGACACTGTGTTTGTGGCAAGGTCAGAGGGAGTTATAGACAGAGTTTGGGATGGTATGCAATAGGAGAAAGTTAAAGGTAAATGTGAATAAAAGCAAGGAGATGAGATGTACAAGGGGAGATGATGGCAGTGAGCTGGAAGTAAGTCTTAAAGGAGTGAGGCTGGAGGAAGTAGATAGTTTTAATCATTTAGGGTTGTATGTTGCAGGAAATGGAGGAGTGGGGGTAGAGGTAAATTGTAGACTGAGAGAGGCAAGTAAATGTACTTGGGGATTAAAAAGTGTCTTGAGAAATACATCTGGGAATGGATGCAAAAAGAATTATATGAAGGGATGATTGTGCTGATGACATTGTATGGTGCAGAGAGAGTTTGAGATAGGCAGCAAAAAGTTTAAATGTTTGAGATGAAGTGTCTGAGAAGTACGATAGAGGTTACTCGGATGGATAGTGAAAAATGAGATGAGGGAGAGAGCAGGGGTGGAAAAGGAGATGGCAGATAGGGCTGATGAAAGAGTATTAGGATGTTTTAGACACATGAAAAGAATGAGTGAAGAAAGATTAATTAGTAAGTGTGGAAGGTACAGATGGATGGAGTAAATTTGAGGGGATGACTGAGGATGAGATGGATGGATGGGGTGAAAGGGGCTTTGGGCATGAGGGGAATGTCAGTTGAACAAGGAAGGGAGAAGGCAGAGGATAAGGGTGAGTGGAAAATGGCTGTGTATGGATGATACGTTGACGCAGCCCAAAGGGGTTTTTCCCTGTCTTCTCTATTTTCCATATGAAGGGATAGAGAGGGAGGTGGGGGGGATTGCCAAATAAGTGAAGTGGCCTTGCTGTGGATATGTTGTGTCTTTCTGCATTGCCTCTCACCTGGGCAGTGGGCAGGAAACATGGATAAGTCTTCATGCATGAGGAGTTAAGATGTGAAGGTAACAAGAGTGGTGAATGGGAGTGGATTGTGTGGGAGTGGAATATATTTACATAGTTGTATCTTATGGGAAAGGGAGCTATGCTCGTGGTGTCCCCCCGTCTTTGTATCTTGCAGTGTATAGTTTGCTCTTAAATTCGTGCACAGTTTTTGCACACACTATTGTTTCATCCATTTTGTTCCAGATGTTCACCACTCTGTGTGGAAAACTTTTTTTTTTTTTTTTTTTAGGTCTCTTCTATTACTATTTTCTTTGGTTTCTTTTCATCTCCCCTTGTATTTCTCTTACCCAATTTAGTAAGTCGTTTCTATGAAGGACTACTGTAGCTTTCATGATTCTGTAGATGATCAGTAGGTCCACTCTCTTCTTTGTTCCAAAGTCGGTAATTTCAATTTAGACAATCTCTCCTCATATGACAGGTTTGAAAGTGTTGGGGCCATTTTCGTGGCTGCTCTCTGGATTCTTTCAATTTTCTTTATATTCTTTTTGGTACTGGGTGACCATAGTGTCACAGCATACTCCAGTCTAGGCCTTATTAGTGTGACTAGTATTTAAAAAAAAAAAAAAATTCATCTAAATAGATGAAAGCCAATTTTATTGATCTTAGCAGGTTGTAAGATTCTCCGACAATTTTGTTTATCTGTTTATCAGGGGACATGTCATTTGAGATAATTACTCCCAGGTCTTTTTCAGATCCCACTTTCTTTATTTCCTTTGTTCCAATTTTATATTGTTCATATATTATTTTTTTTGTACTTTTTCTGAACTCCATTATGCTACATTTCTTAATGATGATGTCTACTTCCCTCTTCTGACTCCATTTCCAAACCTTGTTTAGGTCTCTCTGTAGTGATTCACAATCCATTTCAGTATTCACTTTCCTCAGCAATTTAGCATCATCTGCAAAGAAGCTCATGAACATTCCACATCTTCATCCATGTCATTCACATAAATACTATTGGAGCCAATACCGATCCCTGTGGAACTCCACCAATCACCTCCACCCAACCTGAACACTTTTCTCTGAGCAATACTTTAATTTTTCTGCCAAGCAAGAAATCCTCCATCCAGTTTAGTAATTTACTTTGTATCCCTCCTATGTTTTCCAGTTTTTAAAATAATTTTTGTGAGGTGTTTTGTCGAAGGCTTTTAGTAAGTCTATGAAAGCATAATCAGCCCATCCATACCTTTCTTGTATTATATCTATTAGTCTTGAGTAGAAAGAGATTAAGTTTGTGGCACATGATCTTCCCTGTCTGAATCCAAATTGGGTTTATTATATTGTTTTCTCCCATCTATTCTTGATCATTTTTTCACAAATTTTGGCTACAGTGCTTGTAAGGGAGACTGGTCTGTAATTTGGTTCTTCTTTGTTCCTTCCTTTATATATTGGTACAATATTGGCATTTTTCCAGTCCTTTGGTGTTTTTTTTTCTTTGAATGAGCAACTTATGTTATATATTTTGTCCATTAATTCTTCTTTACATTCTTTTAATATCCAATCTGCAATTCTGTCTGGGCTGTGTGATTTCCTGACATCAAGGTTTGTTAACTGATTCATTATTTCTTTTTGTGTTATTATTATTTCCCTCATGGGGGGGGGGGGGATCGCACTTCACTTCCTTCATCCCAATGCTGTATTTTTCTCTAGTGAAAACAGACTTAAAGTGATTGTTCATGACTTCAACTATTTCTAAATCTTCTGTATATTATATATTTCTGTGGCATAGTTTCACCATTTCCTGTTAATTTTTAAGTTTACCATTCACATATCTATAGAATAGTCTGGGTTGATCTTTACATTTTTCTATGATGTCTTTTTTGTACTTTCTTTTTCTGTGCACTTTTAAATATTCATTTCTATGGTTGATATACATTTGCCACTTTCCAGGTTATTTTTTTTCCATCTTTTTCCAAGCTTTATATCTTTTATCTTTTACCTCACTGTAGCTTCTGTTGAACCAACACTTAATGTACACCTTTTCCTATTTCTGTCTTGATACATATTTATTCATTCCTTCATTATAAATTTCCATCAAAACCATCCATTTCTCTTGCACTTCTGTCACTTCATTGTAGAATTTTTCCCAACTTGTATTTTGAAAGAATTTCTTAAGTTTCCCAAAGTCTGTTTTGTTGTACATCAGTCTTCCTTTTCTGTATTTCTCATTTTTCTCTATATATATTTCCTCCTTTATTTCAACCTCTATTAGTATGGGGTCACTCTTTCCAAATGGTGTCTTGTATCAAATTTTATCCACAATTTCAGGTTCTGTTGTAGATATGAAATCCAGTCTCGATGGTTCTTCATTACTTCTGTATCTGGTATTTTCTTTTACCCATCGTCATATTTTGTCATTGAACTTTTTCATACTTTGAGTCCTTTGTTTGGCTGCATGTTATACTCTGTAAACTGTAGACAAAGCTGTCTGGCTATGTCATCACAGTCTGTTTGGGACTGGTTGGAGTAACAGTCATGACTCTATGTTAAGTTAATTCCTTTCCTCTACTTATTCAATCATTATGTGAATATCATATACTATGTCTTATATATTATGTTGTGCCTACTCATATGATGAGTTCTGTATGTTCAGTAAATGTGTAAGAAATATTGTATAAACTGTGGCATTTTCTGACTTCACGTTTATTATATTATATAAATTACATACTGTAATGTATTTTCAGGTCTATTGGTGTTCCAGTTAATTAAAACTTGGGAACAGCAGCCAAGTCTCTTATTGTTATCACAATTTAATTAACTGGATAACGGAAAAACTATTGAGGCTGGCCTGTCTGGATTTGGACCCCAGCTCTTCAACTGCAGTGCAAGAGTGGAAACACTGGTACAAGACTTTCTCCAATTTCATACAAGAGTGTGGAGAAAATGCACCTGACATACTAAGAACTCTTGTGAACTGTGATAGTCATAACCTTTATGAGTACATCAAGGAATATACTAATTATGATTCTGATGTTTCTGTTGTACAAAAATTGTATGTAAAGACACCCAACGAAATATTCACTAAGCACTTGCTCGCGACTCGTCAACAAAAGTCCAGTGAATCTCTAGATGAGTTTTTGAGATAACTACTTAAGTTAGGTAAGGATTATAACCTAAAGGTGGTTTGTGCAGAACATTATAAGGAAGAGTTAACTAGGGTTGTCTTTATTAATGGTCTAACCTCACCTTTGATTTGCCAATGTCTCTTGGAAAATAAGACTTTAAATTTACAGGTGGCTTATGATGAAGCTTATTCTTTAGACTTGGCTCAACACAATACCAGCTCTTAGTCCCATAATTCCTCACTTTGTGCACAGTGCTGCTGTGATGACCCCTGATCATACCCAGACATGGGATGATACTGTGAAGAATAAACCTATGCCTGAGGATTGTGTGGTGACTGTTGAAGATCAGGTATTGCAGCCATCCTATCCATGAAGAGTAGATGCTATTTCTGAGGAGGACTACGCCATAAGTGTACTACTTGTTCTGCTTGAAATTCTACCTGTAATAAGTGTGGTAAGAAAGGCCATTTCACTCGTGTGTGTATGTCCAAGGTGATGGCACCTACAGGTAAGACCCCTACAGCTACTATGTTTGACTCTTCCCAACTTTCAGTCCTTGCCACTATCTTAGGCACCACTTTCCCTCAGAGCCTCCATCTAGCGGACACCTCGACAACAATAAATGGACAAAAGTTATCGACACTTGTCAATTCCTGCAGTGATGACAGTTACATAGACGAGGAACCTGTACGGGACTTGAAACTTCTAATTCATCGAATTGGTAAAGATGTCACTTTAGCTCAGAAATTGTTGCACACTAACTCTCATGGTTATGTTAAAGTTGACTTAACGCTAGATCTCAATGGACAAACTTATCCTTCCACTCGTCTTGCACTGATGAAGGATTTGTGCTGTGGGACACTGTTTGGCCAGGACTTCCAACAACAGCACCAGTATGTAGTCATTAATATGGTGGACTATAACCTATGCTCAAATTTCCTGATACTAACTCGTATTGTTCTCTGGCGGCAGTTGCTGTAGATGAGCCTTCTCTTTTTCAATATTTGTCACCAAACTGTATTTGTCACTAAGTCAAGATGTTACAGTAAAGATGACAGAGAATTCATTGAAACGGAAATAAACTGTCTACTTGCTGAGGGTATTATTGAAAATAGCTTATCCCCATAGAGGGCCCAAGTTGTTGTAGTGAAGGATCCAATGAATCGACATAAGAAAAGGATGTGTGTGGATTACTCACAAACTATGAATCTATACACAGAGCTAGATGCTTATCCATTGCCAAGAATCAACACCTATGTGAATGAACTATCAATATACCATGTGTTCTAAACTTTTGACTTGAAAAGTGCATATCACCAAATTCCACTGAAAGAATTGGACAAGAAATACACTGCTTTTGAGGCCAATGGATGCGTATATCAATTTTGTAGGGTTCCATTTGGAGTGGCAAATGGAGTACCAGTCTTTCAATGATCCATGGATAAGCTTGTGAAAGAAGAAAACTTAGTGTGCATTTCCATATCTTGACAATATAACTATCGCTGGCTGTACTCGAGAACACGATCGTAATGTACAACAATTCTTTGCTTCCTCACTCCACCACTCACTACCCTTCCTTCTATTTCCTCCCATCCTCCCTGTTTCACACACCATCTTTGCATACCTTGTGACTCCCTCCTTGAACCATCCACATTCCTCCTCCACTCCTAGTTCTACTCTATCCTTCACTCCCTCCCACTCCTCTCTCAGCTTCTTCTTGTACTCCTCTTCTTTCTCATTTAAACTGTTAATTTTAAGCACCTTCATACCTTCTGTCCTTTTCCTTTCTCCATCTATCACCCCCTCTCAATTTACCTTCTAAAAAAAAAAAAAAAAAAAAAAAAAAATCAACCTGAAATATATAGGGTGTTTTATGAAAACAAGCTGAATTAAATGCTGCAATTGTACGTTTATACTTCCTTTGAAGCTGAACCAAGGGAGAAATGTGGCAATAAATTTATTGATATTGGCATGTTTTTAACTTTAAAACTCATGGTAATCTTATCATGAAGTAATCACAATACTATACAGCTACTAACTTGGTGAGAAAAGTGTCCTACACCAGAGAAGGTTAGTTTTAATGGGTTTGCTTCGAGATCCTCCATAAGCTGTGCACCACAATGATCTAATGCAGCACAAGCTCTGTAATACAAGAAATTAAATCAGTTTTATCTCCTCAACTATACTAAACAAATTCAAAATTAACTTTCATGCACTCACCCCTTGTTTGGAGACAACAATATTCATCATTTGCTTCAAATAAAAGAAATGCTTGCTACTACAAAAAGGCATACAACAAATCTATTCAAAAGAAAAAATAATTCCTTACACATGCAATGCATTTTCATCTGATATTGTTGCAACTAGTAGAGTTATATGTGCTGTTGCAACATCTACAAGAACTTTGGATAACTCTGGATCTGTCTGAATCATATGTTCCTGAACTTGAACAATTGCTTGATGTATCTGTAGAACATGATTGAGGTTTTAATATCCTTTTTTAGTCTAAAATTTTATTACTACTCTGATCAATTATATCATTACAATATACCAAATATTAAAGCCAATTTGTGATTACTTGTAATTGGATTGAGATGCACATAGATTGTCAAACTAACGCTAAATCTAAAAAAAACTTGTGCCTCACCTCTGGACATGAAATCTGAATTCCTACAAAGTAATTTGGCCGAGGCTTCTTTTCTTTAGCATTCTCTTCACCTTCATCATTGACTTTGAGTTTTTTCTTCTTTTTGTTCTTCTTTTTCTTCTTAACTGGTACAACTTCTTCCTGTAACTCTTCTCTTATGGTCTTAGAAGACTCACTGGGTTCCTCTTTATTTAATTCTAGTGGAAATTGCTCCTCTCTCTCTTCAAGAGATTGTGGTCCAGCTTTGACTGATTCACTTTCTGTGTCCCACATACTACTAATTGAATTGAACATGCTCCCATCAGGATTTGTACTCATACTTTCTGACATCACCGAGTAACTGTCATAATAACTATTACTCAGTGAGTCTATCTTCATGTCTTTATTTCTGACATTGACTGGCTTAGAAAAGTCTGGCATTAGTTTAAAGGGGCTTTCATTACTGTCTGAACTCTTATTACACTCTTCTACTTTCAAGTCATAAGAAAGTTCTGTTTTCTGATTGCTATCACTCTCCTCCTTATGAAAAGGAGATGGAGGTGACACAAATGCCTTTTTAGCTGGTGGCAATGACTCAAATTGCATGTGTGATTCTCTGTCTCTTTTGCTAGATTCACCATAGAATGGCTGATGTGCTTTAGTATGCATATTCACAATAGAACCCTGACAGGATTCATCATCTCCACTGTGATCAGAGGTTTGCTTTAGTAACCAATCATCTGCTGGTGAAGAACCATTCCATTCATAAGATGCCCAATCAGCATTTTCTGGCAATTCCTGACTTTTAGTAGAAGTTGATGATTTGTTATCCATTCTTATTCTAGACTGTGAAAAGATACTGAATTTAATGAACGTCAATACTTTGTGGTTAACAATGTTACACCTATGAAACCGATAAAGTATTACAGGTTTTGTTTTGAATGCTGATGGAAGTAATGTTGACAAATTTCTAGCAATATTTGAATATTTATTAGTAGCAGGATAAAATTTCACTTCTTTGGTCAAAATCTTCGAACATGTTGCCCGGCCTGAGAAGAATCAGAGTAATGACATAAGTTCTTAATGAACACTATTGTCTGATGGCTTTGACTAGTCTATCTTATTCATCTTTGGAGAAATACGAGTAACTCAATTATACTTTACATAAACTTTATGTTCATTACATTAAATTGACTATGTTTTTTATATCTACATCATGCAGGGCAAGCATATTTACCAATTCTCACTATCTGTTCAAAGTTCATGAAGTGAAGGGTGTCAGTATTTCATGTATTCTTTTATCACTAAATGTTTTTTCGTTTGTTTTACAACACACAATATTCTTCGTTCTCGTACATCTTCGTCTGCTCGTATCATTTATTGCTGTCTGCGCTGTTGTCATGGATGATCGGAAAGTTAACGGGTTAACAAATCAGAAATATATCTTGAGTGAATGAAACAACTTGAACGCATATAATTATGAGTACTGAATTATAGAATTAAACTCTTTATATATTTGGGATACCGAGGATATATTCTCTGATATGTTATCATATATCTTCGAGCGGGGGGGGGGGGCGTGAGGGGGGGTGAGGTAGTATTATAAAATGAATGAATCAATCAATCAATCAAATCAGCCATCCTGGGTACACTGCTGAGCAAAGGTCTCCTTCATAGCATTCCATGATTCACACGACCGCGCCATCCTCTACCACGTCACTTCTGCAAACTTCTCGATCTAGTCTCTCCATCTTCTGTCTGGTCTCCCTCTTCCACGCTTCCTTTCTCGCGGCGTCCACTCAGTAATACACTTGCTCCATCGCTCATCAGTCATTCGCACTAACCTACTCAATTTCACTTCCTCTCTTTTACCGCCTCCACAATATCTTTCACTCTAGTCTGCTCTCTCACCCAACTTGCTCTCTTTCGGTCTCTCAGCGTTATTCCCATCATTGATCTCTCCATTCTCCTCTGTGCAGTCCTTAGTTTTGCTTCCATCGCCTTCGTTAGTTTCCAAGTCTCACACCCATAGATTATTGCTGGCAGAATGCAATGATTGTACATTTTACGTTTCAAACATAAAGGTAGAGAGCCTCTCACGATTTTTATCATATTTACCAAACACTTTCCAACCAATTGTAATGTGTCTTTTTATTTCATTACCATGATCTTTCGTCACTTTCACCATCTGCCCTAAATAATTATACTCCTCAACATGTTCAAGACTCTCACCATCAATTACTATCTATTTACTTTGAATTCTCGTGTTAAACATTACTTTGGTTTTACTCTTATTCATTTTTAAACCTACTCTGAGGCTTTCCTTGTTTAGATCGCTCAGCATATCTTGCAAGTCTTCTGCTCTTTCTGAAATAAGAATAAGGCCGTCCGCAAATCTTAGGTGGTTCAAATATTCGCCATTAATTTTTAAACCTTTCTTTACCCAACTCAATCTTCTGAAAATATCTTTCAAACAAGCTGTAAATAGTTTGGGTGAAAATGTATCGCCTTGCCGTACTCCTTTCTTGATCTTGATTTTTTCTGTATCTTTATGTAGTCGAATTATAGCAGTACCTTTCGCATAAATCTTTTCTAAAACTCTTACGATCTGTTCGTTTGTACCCTGTTTGCGTAGCGAGTTTAGTATTGCTATTTGTTCCACCGAGTCAAAGGCCTTCTCGTAATCTACAAAAGCTAAACACAGAGGTATATTGTATTCTGTCGTTTTCTCGATTAGTTGGTTTATCGCCTGCAAATGGTCTAGAGTCGAATATCCGCTCTTAAAGCCTGCCTGTTCTCTCGGTTGATTTTAATCTAAAACTTGACTTAGTCTATTTTTAAGGATCTTGGAGAATATTCTATATACATTTGATAACAAGCTAATCGGTCGATATTTACTAAGGTCCTTCTGGTCTCCCTTTTTATGAAGTAAACTCACTATAGCATTGCACCACACATCACCTTGACGTAAGCATTGGGTAACTGAGCTAATCTAATATGAACTAATTTATCTGCGTCTTTCAACAGATCTATCAATACACCATCTTCCTCAGGTGCTTTTCCTCGTTTCATAGTTTTTAGAACAAATTCTACTTCTTCCTTTGTAATCTCTGGTACACTACTAACGTCTACAGATGAATTTACTGACTCATCTACGGTCTTCGACGAGTAAAGCTCCTGGTAAAATTCTTCTACTCTTTTTGCCATTCTGTCTCTGTATTTAATGATTTCTCCATTTCTATCTTTCAAACATATCATTTGCTGTCTTCCTAAAGCATGTCTGCGCTCTGTCACTTTAATACTTTTACCTTTCCGAATAGTTTCCTCTATTTCATCCATGTTTCTCTTTCTTTTCTCTAATCTCTGCCTCTTATTGATAAGCTTGTTTAGTTCTAATCTTTCTATTTCGTCTCTCCTGCTTTTAATATGCATGGTCCTTCTTTTAATTAGGTCATTTGTAGCTTGGGAGTACTTGTTTTCTCTGATGTTTTTTGTACTTCCTACTTTCTCTGCCGATTCCCTAATGATATTCACTAAATTTAAATTAATATTTTCTACTGTGTCCTCGTTAGTTCATAGAGCTTCAAGTCTATTTTTAATTTCTAACTAAATTTTCTTCTTATTATCCTTAACCTTTGCAAGGCTGATTTTCTTTCTCAAAATTAGTTTATTTCTCTCGGTTCTGAAATTGAATTTAGGTGTGCAACCTACCATTCTATGGTCACTATCTATATTGGCTTTATTTATCACCGGAACATTGCTATCGCTTTTGCTCTCATCTAATACGAAGTCTATTTCGTTCTTTGGTATTCCATTTGGACTTCTCCACGTCCATTTACGACTTACACGGTTTTGGAGGAAAGTGTTCATTATCCTCATGTTGTAGTTTTCTGCAAAATTGACCAACTTCTCGCCTCTGTCATTTCTTTCACCTACTCCAAACTTCCCAATACACGTCTCATCTCCCATCTTCTTCCCTACTTTAGCATTAAAGCTTTATATTACCAACGTGTACTTACTTTTTTCTTGACCCATTACCTGACTTAGATCATCATAGAACGACTCAATTTCATCGTCTGAACTCTGTAGCGAAGTAGGAAGGGCGGAAGAAAAGTTCATACAATTACAAGATGGTCACCACCTGTTCTACTATAGAGGTAAAGACAAAGAAAGATTTAGTGGAGTAGGAATTTGCTGGTAACGTAGTCAAATTCAGTAGTTTGTTAGACAGGGTAGCTTGGATTGTGATTAGGCTGTGTAAAAGGTACACTCTAAAAATAGTTCAGGTTTATGCACCAACTTATAAAGTGAACAGGACTACATATATTGTGGTAATTCGAGACAAGCTCGTTTTCACCACCTGACTTTTAAGTATACTCCCACTCTCAGAAACCAAAACAAGGATAAAAAAACACTAGATTCCTAAGGAGTGCACAGTATATGTCAAAAGGAGGATAATGTGTAGTTGATCAATTGCAATAGCTGACTGACTCGAGAATAACTAGCATGTTATAGTCAACAACAACACCAACTAAAAGTGCAAGGATTGTGAAGGATAACAAGATAATCGAGGGAAAGTGAAAAACACACACACACACACAAGCATAAGACGTCTTGATAATTGATGATTAAGAAAGTTAATTCTAAAGCTCGGATTGAACCGAAAAAATATTGTTACTTTTTTCGCTTCTCTTGTTCTGAATTTTTGGCATATGTATCACAAATACTGTTCACACGTCGGTCATTCAGAAAACATGTTTAAGATCCTAGAATATTCCACATGATCTATTATCTATTTACTCATATTAATTTATTGTGATTAATTATAAAAAAGAGAAGTCGGCCATTCATTTCATCTATCAACAGTATGTGATCAAAGAAGAA